>NC_061821.1:41923890-41936390 GCF_019202785.1 Penaeus chinensis | reverse complement strand
TGAGGGTATTAGGTTTAAGATATGTGGATAAGAGTGTTAGGGTGACGTGGTTATGATTAGAGTGGTAAGACGAGAGACGCCGAACGAGTGTTACGAAGAGGCAATCAGGATTAGTGTTTAAGTAAACGAGTTAAAATGAGGGCATTAGGATGAGGGTGGGGGTGAGGGCCACGAAGCAGGGAGGCTGTAAAGGTGAGGGGAAAAGGGTAGAGATGAGGGGAAGAGTCAATGCAAACATTTAGGGCGAAATGTGATGGCCAGAAGAGCTGCTTTTGCAAATGAAAAAGTGCAGACACTCAGCAAACTAAACAAAAATCACGTATTCTTTGCTGCCTTCAATCGCGTCTCATCAGTCTAACAAATGCAATTCCAGTCTACACGGAAGTCAAAGGTTCTTTCGTGATTAAGGCGAAGGGCCATGATTAATAAGGGCTTACTTCCGGGAGGGGGATTAGCTAGTCCGAATCGAATCCTTGCATAACTGTTTTTCAAGGGTGATTGAAGCGCGCTGGCATTCCCGCCGCCGGGACGAAGGCAGCGCGGAAACTCACGGCCACGCGGAAGTTTATTTTCAGGGGAAAACGGGCTCCTGTCTCGATTCGAAGGGGAAAACAGGTCGCTGCAGAACGAAGGAGAAAATGGCTTAGCTTTATAGCAAAACGAAAATCCGTTTGCTCGAAGCGAACAAGTCATAACTTGGCGTTTATTATCCATAAAACTGTGTAAGCTCACTGACGCCCGTAGCCTTCACCTTTGCTTATTATCACTTCTTGTGTTACGCATATTTCAGATTAAGTGCTCGCTCATGAGCAAGGCTGTCCGCCCTTCGTCGGAAATCATCATCTGCGAATTTCATCCCTGCTTATTGGCTTGGACTGCCTCTGTGAAGCTTTGTCTAAATCTCATAAATATGCACGTAAATTTACACATAAATACACGAAGATGTACACATGCATTTTCTACAAGCACTCAGCTTTGTAGGCAATATTTTGTGTCATATATTAGGTGATAACTCTCAGAGAAGCAGCAATAAAGGTACAATTCATATAAGAAGGTGGACAGCAAAGCCTCTCTAAAAATACGACACGAAACTGCATCCTCAGGCATGCGACATATTTACCCTGACGGCGGGTACTGTCAAGGCGCGTCTCTTCTGCCGGCCTGAAGATCCTGCCGAGATGCTTTTCGTTACAGGTAAAGGAGGTGGAGAAGGGGCTCTGGAGAGAATAAGGGCCGTTAAGGAAGGGAAGGAAAGGGAGGAGCAAAAAGACGGAGGCAATACCCGTTGCTATTTTGTCTTATGATTCACGAGTTTTTATTTATATGGCGTCACACTTGTTGCCGACAGGTCTTCTTTTTTCTTTTAATAATTTTCCCTTGAAATGAGCCCGTAATTGGTCGTCTCTGTATTTGTTTTATTGCGAATGAGAGTTTAATTTCAAATCATAATTAAACGTATCATCACAACCATTACAGTGATCCTCTCCTATCGTTAGATTTGGCGATATCGTAAAAATGCCAAGTCGAAACGTCTTGTTTATCTATTCAGAGGACCTCTGGGACTGCAGAGGCCGTTACCTCGATGAACAGTTTTATGGAACGGCCGCCGGCGCAGTGGCTGTAGCGCGCAACAAAATTTTTGATTGGACAATGGAACATTCTCAACGGGAATGAAGGTATTAGGCGAGCTGTTAGGAAGATGGCGCTCCTCCTCGGGTTCAGATTCCGCTAACAAAAGAGCAGCGGGAATGCGTACTGACGCCCCTTTCGCGCGGGAAATTGCCTTTTGGAGGGATATTCTTGTGTGCTTGCCCTACGGCTGCCTATGATCATGTTTGTTACACGGTTTCTTCCTCAGTTCCAAAAAACAAACAAATATAAGAAAATATTAATAGAATGATATAAAGAATAAGGGGAAGTGGAAGCAGCTAGGAAGACAGATTATTTATGCACACAAACACACACACACACGTATATATATGTGTGTGTGTGTGTGTGTGTGTATGTGTGTGTGTGTGTGTGTGTGTGTGTGTGTGTGTGTGTGTGTGTGTGTGTGTGCATAAACAATATGTCTACGATGCTTCCACTTCCACACACACACATGTATATGTGTATATGTGTATGTATGAGTGTATGTGTGTGTGTGTGTCTGTGTGTGTGTGTGTGTGTGTGTGTGTGTGTGTGTGTGTGTGTGTTTGTGTGTGTGTGCGTGCGTGCGTGCGTGTGTGTGTGTGGAGAGAGAGAGAGAGAGAGAGAGAGAGAGAGAGAGAGAGAGAGAGAGAGAGAGAGAGAGAGAGAGAGAGAGAGAGAGAGAGAGAGAGGGGAAGAGAGAGATAGATAGATAGATAGAGAGAGAGAGAGAGAGAGAGAGAGAGAGAGAGAGAGAGAGAGAGAGAGAGAGAGAGAGAGAGAGAGAGAGAGAGAGAGAGAGAGAGAGAGAGAGAGAGAGAGAGAGAGAGAGAGAGAGAGAGAGAGAGAGAGAGAGAGAGAGAAGAGAGAGAGAGAGAGAGAGAGAGAGAGAGAGAGAGAGAGAGAGAGAGAGAGAGAGAGAGAGAGAGAGAGAGAGAGAGAGAGAGAGAGAGAGAGAGAGAGAAAGAGAGAGAGAGAGAAAGAGAGAGAGAGAGAGAGAGAGAGAGAGAGAGAGAGAGAGAGAGAGAGAGAGAGAGAGAGAGAGAGAGAGAGAGAGGGAGAGAGAGAAGGGGAGATTTTCATTAATGCTCGATCTCGGGTTTGATACGGTGATGAAGAGCCATGAGGAACGTTTCAGGATGCAATGAGGAGTGGTAATTATGTGTCCTTCACTTATCGTGCTGGTGGACGCGTTACCTCATTGCATCATCACGCCCATGTCTCCTCACAGTATTCCTCCGCGTGACTTTCTGAGATGAGTTAGCAACAACAGCGCCGCCCCCCTCCCGCTCCTTTGTTGCAGAGGAGACGTCCAGCCTAGGGGCAGGAAACAAGCCTTAAAACAGTCGAATCAGTGTCTCCGCGTTCATTGGTGATCGTGGATTTGTAGGAAATATTACCCTTTTACAGGCTTTGTAATAAAGATATCATACTGACGTGCTCTTGTATCTGTGCTTCCCAAGACGACATCTTTCTTAAAGAGACAAGAACAATAAGGATCATTAAGTTTAAAAAACTCCTACTGAGATCCATTTATTTTCCGGGTATTGCCTCTAATCATTTGGACAAAAACGTTCTGATTTAAATATTAATACCATATCTTAAAGCTAAAATGATTTGTCGCCTCGAATTTACTTTAGAAAATTCCTTGGTAGGATCTTATTCTAAAAGACACACTGGAACCATTTTTTTTTGTATTATCAGTTGTTTCTAGCAATGACTGTAGGTGTTGCTACTGAATGCCGCCTTCGGATGTCTGTTCATGCTTCGAGATTTTCTCAATAAATATAAGGAGAGCAACTTTCGTGGGATTTAAATCCTGTTTTGTTCAAAGTAGAAGTATCCCTCATGGTTCCAGCACAAGCACTTTTTCAGTTTCATTAGCAATATTTGATCACATCTCGTGTAATAATTCTTCTGAATCAGTCTTGAGTCTTGAGAACTATAAACCCATATTTCTGATCATTTTCTCGTAATTGTCAAAAAACGTGAAAATCCGGCTGTTCAACAATGCTTGAACTGAACACTCAAAAGCCATTATGGAGGATAGTTGTTGAGATCTTGCCGTTAAAATCTACTTCCACTTGCAGTAAGCATAACCGAAGTGAAAACTTAATTAAAGGTAAATTAACGAGAAAAATAGCTAAATAACCGATCATATGGGTGGCATGAAGAAAAACGCTAAATCAAATTATTACAGATCCAATTATGGAAATCATTCAAGTATTAAAATTATATTATATACAGATCTCATACACTTCATACACATACACATTTAAGTCTGGTAACAGAAAACTGATCTCCAACAATCGTCTAGGGTAAGTTCCCGTACCCTTTGTAAAATTTAAGAGAAACTGACTCACAGGGCTATAGCCACAGACACCATCACCAAGATCATTAGGATAGATAAATCATAAATCATCCTTATCACTAATCCAGTGCAGAGTGCCCCAAGGCCTTATTGTTGGTCCTCTTTCATTCATATTATATAATGAGGACAGTACGCACTCCAGTGACATTTCAAGTTGAATTATACTTGTGATGGCAACTTTTTTTTCTCAGTCATACAAATGACTATACTACTGCCACTGATTGCTAAAAACTCAGATAGCCGGATGGTAACCTCACTCTGTCAAAAAAAAACAAAAAAAAAAACATTATTACACTAATTGTAGATAAGTATCTTGAAGATGAATATTGGAAATATATTTGCATTAACTGTTGTAAAAGCAAATTTCTTTTGAAAAATAAAATTTTCTTGACAGATTTTACTATATAGCATTTATCGTAGACACGTCTTATTTGATAGGTTTTAATTTACTATCAGTTATATAAAACTGTTTTTTTCTCGTTTCTTTCCAAGTTAGGTCAAATTAAGCTAGACGAAAGTGATACATAGCTAAATCTGTAATCGTTTGAACTGCGATTATATATCTATCTATCTATCTATCTATCTATATATATATATATAATATATGTATATATACATATACATGTATATGTATATATATGATATATATATACATATATATTATATGTTTATATATAATATATGTATATAAACATACACACATATATATATATATATATATATATATATATATATATATATATAAGGCACAAAACTACCTGGCAACTCTTAAGTAAAAAAGGTTTACAGCTTTATTAGTGAACGGCTTATGGTATTGACATTTAGCAAGCATGCAGCCAGTGTTATATATGTTTTCAGTTTAACCAAAAAAGAAAAAAAAAAAAAAATAAGCCTCCTTTAAAATATGTCTTAACTATCAAATTCCGTAAAATGTGGCAGACCCCACAGAAAATTCCAGCTTAAAATTAGTTTGCCTAAAATTACCCCAAATGCTCTTTCTAAAAATTTAAAGCCGATATATAGCAAACACCCCCCCCCCCCACACACATATATGTATATATATATTAAATATATGTATATATATATATTATATATATGTATATATATTATATATATGTATATATATATATATACCTACAAATATAGACATATAGATAGATCGAGAAGCACACACACATATATATGCATATATATATATATATATATATATATATATATAGATATATATATATGCATATATATATATATATATATGTGTGTGTGTGTGTGTGTGTATTTATAGATATAGATAGGTAGATATAAATATATATAATATATGCATAATACATTATACGAGTATAGATATACATATATACACAAATATATGAATATCTATCTATCTATATATATGTATATATGTAAATATATGCACACACACACACACACACACACACACACACATACACACACACACACATACACACACACACACACACACACACACACACACACACACACACACACACACACACACACACACACACACACACGTCTAAGTTCTAATTGATTCTAAAACCTAAAATCAACCAACTGTTCTATTACAATGAAAGAGTAATTGCCATCAACAACTGAATTGCAATTTTAGGTTTAAAGTGATATTGCCTTTGGCTGGTCATAGGTTAAACTGCAATGGCTATGACGTGTGAAATGTTAACTGAAGTGTAGCCAAAACCGGGAGTCGCGGACCCACCACGAGCAATTCCTTATGTTTTCTGTGAAGGGAAGAGGAAAGAGATGGTGGTACACTGCGAGATTGGATTTGTGTGCTGATCGTTGACAGAATTATTTTTCTCGTTTTGTGTGATTGAAGGCCAGTCTTTCATTTCTTCAGGCTGTATATATCTATACAAATTATATATATCTATATGCCACACGTACCCACGGACGGACGAACGCACGGACGGAAGGATGGACGGACGCAAGCACGCACGCACGCACACACTTACACTTACACTTACACACACACACACACACACACACACACACACACACACACACAGTGTGGAGTGCAGTGCAGTGCATCAGTGCAACACAGCTCTTAAAGTTGTTAAATGTGGAGAGAATCAGGCAATGGGCGGTCTATTTGTATTATAACGTGAACGAATACGTAAAAAAAAAACCCGGAAAGGATAATGAGGCTTTGCGAGGACGTGAGATCTAGGGTGAAGGAGGAAGGAAGTGACTGCCAATCCTGCATAGTAATCATTTCGCGCCTAGAGACAACTGCCTGAGTACAGCCCTGTTTTTTTTTTGTTCATTCTGTGAACAACAGTTAGGAGAGGAAGTTGGAGGAAGCAGCAGTTAGAGCTAAGGCTATTACAGCCAGGATAGACAGCCAGGAAGCTGAATGTTTTAAAAATACGTGAGGAAAACTTAAATTTGGTGAATAATTTATGCAGAAACACAACCATCTAAGCATCATCCAAGAATACTGAATAGTCTGGAAAGGAAATGAAAAAATTCAAGGAAAAGATAGAAGGAGAAGAAACCAAGATGGGCAACGGTAGTCAAATGGAAACAAAAGAAAAGTCAGATAAGTAATAGCAGTACAGGAAACTGTTAAGCAGACTGAAAGCCACTTGTCAAGTAACCTCAAATATTGGAAGAGGCAAAAAAGATGACGCCTATGTATGAAGATGCATCACAGTAAAGGAAACAGGAAATAGAATGGAAAAAGTACGAAAAAGACATCAAGAACACAAGAGATAAAGACCCAGCTTGCAGAGACGGCGAAGAAAAATCAATTGAAGTCATAACCTGGACGACATATAAGGGGCATTTTAAATCTGGCTGATGTAAACAAGGACATTGTCTTATAAAGATGAGAAGAAAAAGTCATATATGACGGATTCGAGCGATACAACGGATATAAGAAAGTGACTGTCAATATCTTTAAGGATATAAATCCCGGATTCTCGAAGCAGAATATCGTAGCTCATAGGAAGTTGGGATTATTCAGAAAGAGCAAGAAATGCCCTTTAAAAGTGACATTCATGAACCAATGGTAACTGATGTTATAAAGAAAGCTGGTCACACACGACGAATATAAACAAAATCTGGATAAGAGAAAATATGACCAAAGATGACAGAGAATTAGTGCATAAAAAGTGATTTAGTGTCTATAGTCTTCAAAAAATGCACGATGTATACGATAGCATTTTGTAGCTTTTAGCCTTCCATGTGATATTAGCTATTTCTTTGGTGTTTTTTTTCTCGCATGACACATAAGCTTTTTCATTCCTGTGACACGACTAGTGGTCTTTAATAAGGAATGCTACATAAAGGCTTAATAAAAGAGCTTTTCAGCATGGTATACAGTCTTTGAAAATCTGATACTGTGAACATATTTATATTCAAAATTCAACTGAAGAAATGATAATAGTTGTGTTTGTTATTTAATGATAAGGTGTTCTGTATCGAGCAATCATTTTTTTATGCCAGAATGGAATATGTAGCAGTTATAGTGAGAGAGTTAGTGGATGTTAAAGTAACTGCTATGAAACTCATATTGGTGAACGTAACATAAAACTGGTATAAAAATGTGATTGGAATGTATCAACTACATTTTTAATGTTTTTTTATTTTACTTAACTTTGTATCTGTTTTTCAAGACTGATCTGTTTCTGTTTTCACTTTTTTCTTACACGGGTGGCTAATTATTTTTAGTTTTACTGTGCTTAATAGTATCAAAGAATCATGTAACAGGTAGGTTAGATTATAGCCTTTCAATTTTGATTTTCTGTAGCACTTTTCTCCAACATCAAACGCATTCAGTAAATTTAAATGTGAAACTGTCTCTTCCTCCTTATCAATTCTGGATTGCATGATGGAGTGGCTCTGATGTATTCTCTTGAACCAAGTTTCTTAACTCACGTAACAAGCCTTTTCTGTGCTCAAAAGTTATGCAATAATGCTTGACTGCTCCTACCTTCAACCTGATTCTGCTTGTGCCTCCTGGTGCCTACGTGTCTCTGTTCACTATTCAAGTGCTTGATCTACAGAAAGACGGGTTAAAAGACTTATCACTTTGTATTTGGATAGAAAAGCCATTTCTGAAGGCTTCATGCAATTCTGGATGAGTGTTCTTTAAGGATGGCATCTGAGCATAATTCACAGGGAGGAACCTAGCATAGTTTGCCCTGTCATATGCAGAAGACCAGGGGATCAGTGCCCTGATGCCATGCATATGGAGGTCTCAGTTGCATTCGCGGGATGCACGCAGCAAGCTGGGGATAATGTCCTCAACCTTGAAGTTAGCAAGAAGTTGGCAATATATTTCTGTTTGAGATGTAAGCTGTTTGAATGGGCAAGGGTTTCTTGAACTTTCGTGTACTTATACTCGTCGGTCTCCACTTGTGATATGAACTGTTCCCAGATCAGTCTTAATAAAGCCTCATAGACAAGTTTGTGAACTTAACTGCAAGAGAGTTAGTAAGACCACTTCTTGGTTCTTGTGTAGCAGGTAATTGATGCAGGCATAGTGGAGTGTCATTGTTTTCAAACTGTGTGAAGGCTATACCATGTCTAAGTCTGTTTACTATATAAATTAACTCAGTGTTACCTGTGTTAACTGTTTTGATAATATATGGAAGCAAGAAATACTTCTAAGCTTTCTGATTTCCTTTTGTTGTGGCATAGAACTTCTATGAGATTTTCAAGAGTTGGTGTTCCTTTTAAATATCTATGTTTTTCCACAGAGTCTATATTTAGGCAAATAAACTCTGGATCTGTTACATTGCCTGTGGTAACGTATGTTAGGAATGTTTGGTACATTATTTTCCTCACTTGGACAGCATCAGGACGAGTCAACGCTAGACATAGTCCTTGAGTGTAACTAGTTTTCCAAGGTCATTTTACCTTTCAGTGTGTACAATGTATTTTCCTTTTCGGATTCCTTCATGACATAGTAGGTTTTTTATCATCTTTATGAACTAGCGCAAGCATCATTATGCTGCCAGCACTGCCAGTAATCTAAAACAAATTTTTTTTATTCACTGAGAGCAGGTAAATAAATATCTAACATCTTTCTCACTACAGCTGCTACCTATTCCATTCTGGTGCCAAAATAAAGCTCATGGGATGTAGAATGCAAATTGTTGGTCAGATAATCAACACCGAGCCGTCAATATACATTCATTTTTTTTATCGAAAATTTGAATATAATGTTCATAGGTAACACACAGTATTAGTCTTTTTCTTAAGCCTCATTTTGATATATAGCATGCCCTATTAAAGATCACTGGTTGTGTCACACGAATGAAGAAGCTTGCGTAGGTCACATGAAAAAAAGGCAAGCGAAATGGAAGGCAAAAAGCTACAGGATGTTATCATGCATTTTTGAAGACAATAGACACTAGGCGTTCAATTAATGGCTAAAATATTGGGTCCAGGATCATGGACTATTATCTATAAATATTTTACAGGAATGTAGATGGTTTATCCTCACAGTTTCGAAAACTAAATAAATAATTAAAATGAATAAGCCAGATCACTGAATCGAACTGGACCCCTTCATAGACGATGTAACACTTGGACTGTGACACTTTAAGAAAAGATGGGGTAAATGGAAAGAGGGGGGGGTGTAGAAATATTAACAAGGAAAGGAATCAATGTAAAGGAGTTTGAGGTTAAGTAAGACCCCATAGTGAAACTAAAGGCAGTTGCGGAGTAAACAAATTGGCAAACCTAATAATAATCACAGGTGTCCACGCCACCTCATACACGCGGTGTGGTCACAAGAAAATGGCCAAGAACTAATTCAAGAAACATTCCAAAGCCTGGGAGTGCTTCAACTTCCGGAAACCAATGCTAAAGAAATTCTTGTGTCTGGGGTTGTTTCGATTCCAGAGCACAGGCAGATTCGTCGAATGCAAGATTATTAGAAATCATGAATGATTATTACCTTTCCCATAATATTGCCTATACTGGATATGAAATACTGTCCTCCTCTAGGAGAATGGTGACCGTGTAGTGATTGAACTAAAATACTGTCTGCTAGAGAATAAAGGTAAATAAGGGAGGATAAGGGAAGTATAACTACAAGAGAAGTAATAATAAAAGCCTCAGGGAGTTCTTTGATGGTATATACTGGGGAAAAATCTAGGATAAAGAGAACAAAAATGTACAACATTAAATATTTTGCGAAGCCTATGCGGAAGGTCTTCAGTGATAAATGCAAGAAAATGAGAGAAAGTAACCAGCTACTTGGGGAAAAGTTCAAAAGACATAGATCCCAAAAAGGGTACGAAAGTTGGAAGAAATGAATAAACCCAAACCATGAGAGAGCCGAAGATAGACTTTGAAATGGATAACATCAACAAATGTACACAGCAATCAAAACTCTTCTGAAATTACATAAATAGTAAGTATTTTAATAGTAAATAGTATCTAATAAAATTATTGCCACCATATACAACATTCTTTATACTAAAGAGGAGGAAATGTATGCAATCCTGAATGAGAAATTTCAGTCAGGATCCTTACTCGGAAACAGAGAGTAGCCATGTAAACTTCAATTAGGAAATCGAAAGCATCGCACTACTAAAATACCTACTATAAGGGTTAGACAAGACTAAATAAGGGGGCCAGATGAAATCTCTAAATAGGGTTGTTTGGGAATGCACTGAACTGTGTACTCCTTTACTCTAAATATTCTATAATTCAAGAAGCTTGGAAACTCACTAACGTTACACCTTTATATAAAAGCGACGACAAATAAAACCCTGTAAATCATAGACTAGTTTCGTTTACCAATGAAATAGGTAAGCTTCTTGAAAAAAAAAGAAAACAAAGAGCTGAAGTTCTTGAAAAACACTATGATATCAAACAAGCAATTTGGTTTTAGGGAGGGTAGGTCATGAGTAGCGTATCTCCTGTTTTTAAGATTTTCTGAAACGTTTCAAGAGAAAGACTGCTGAGCTGATTGTTTATACTTAGACTTATAAAGAGTGTTTAATAAGGTGTCACACATAAGGCTAATATGGAAATTAGAAAACCTAAGTTGAGTGAAAGGCAAACTTGGATGAAAAACTTCCTCCATGACCAAAGTAATTAGAGGGAGGCACTTTACACGGAGACAGGTAACTAGCGGAATATCTCAAGGATTGGTCTTGGAGCCGGTTATGTTATTTTCATTAGCGATTTAGGGTCAAATATAAGCCCAGGTAGCTATCTGAATGTTTGCAGACGACGCGAAAATACACAAAATGATAATAGACGACGTCTGATGTCAATGACACCAGAAGGACTTCGAGAACTTATTCATGTTGAGTTGTACTTGGGAAATGGAATTCAACACCAGTAAATGCCATGTAGTCGGATTCCTATACCAATACAAGTTAGGAGACTCAGTATTAAACAACAGAGAGGGGAAAATCATAACCAGGAACTTATCCCAGATGATCATATAAAGGAAAAGGACTATAAAATGCTAGGGCTGATTGCCAACATGAAGAGGGCATTCATATATGTGGCAAAGAAGAACATCACGGTACAGTGTTATGGAATCCATATTAAAAAAAAAGAAGATATAGACGAACTGGAAAGAGTTCAAAGAGCAGCCACAGGATGGGCACCAATTGTAAGAGAACTACGAAGATAGACTACTGAAAAGAGATAAAGAGAAGAATGAGTCGACATGATTATGCTGTACCGTGTTACAAGAAGAATGAGGTTAGTTAAAGATGACTTAAGAATTTTGAATACAAGAAGAACGATAGTACACAGTAGAAATTTGTAAGTAAAAGCAGGCGACAAGGATGTCAAAAAGTTCAGCTTTCCAAACAAACCCATTGAAACATGAAGCAATCTCCCAAATAACGCTGTGTGTGCCAAAATGTGCGTCAGTTTAGAAAGTTACATGATTATCTAAATACAGCAGATTTCTCCGGTATTGAAACAGCTAAGTAAGAACACACGCACACACACGCGCGCGCACACTTCACACAACACGTAATTAGAATGGCATATACGCACACTCTCCACTGAGCAACACAAAAGGACGCAGTCTGTCTACCCAGCCCCTGGTCGCCGCCTTTGCTGCGAATTAATGGAAATATATTTGCCTCCTTTTTTGAGTTTGGACGTAGGCTTATTCATCAATTCAACGAACGGGATGGCGGACATGCCAGCCTTTGTTTGAGTATTTATTTAATTTTAACAGAACTGGAGTGACCTGTGGTCAGATGTAGAAACAACACACGCGCATTTGTTGTGTGTGTGTGTGTGTGTGTGTGTGTGTGTGTGTGTGTGTGTGTGTGTGTGTGTGTGTGTGTGTGTGTGTGTGTGTGTGTGTTCGTAAAACACAAACACCTTATAAGTGCTGCTCATGTTTATATGCTCTGCATCTACTTTTTGTGCACGATGCAATTTTTGCAGGTACTTAAGGTAAACTGGAGAAGTTTAGCTGAGCTTTATGGGCTGTGATTAAGTTATGATACCCGGCTGTGGCCGAAGAGCTCAC
>NC_061821.1:41913890-41918890 GCF_019202785.1 Penaeus chinensis | reverse complement strand
GTTATCATTATTGTTTTATCATTATCATCATATATAACAGATATAATATATCACTGTCCTTATTATCATTATCATCACCCCCACAGTGTGTGTATGTACCCATGCGTGTGTCTGCAGGTGTTTCGAAATAATGTATCATGTAGAACTGAGCCAATTAAGTCTGACATCAGCGGAAAGGACAAAATTTGTAGTCTCCATCAGAGCAGATCAAATGATACGCTTCGTTCTCGTAATTGGACTCAGACCTGACAGATTTTTCCTCTTTTTCTTCTGTAATTAGTTAATGAGCCTCTATCGCGATGACGTCAGAGTGAAGGTAACGGTGTCGAGGCGATGATACTGACAAAGCGGCGGTAACGAAGTCATCAGCAAGTAGACGAGGCCGGAGTCGAAAACGCGAAAAGATAATGACGTCATCGCGGGAACTGCGGCGTCGGTGTCTAGCGAAGGAGCCAAGGCCATCCTCTCTAAGAATTGTTTCGCTTTGTATAAATTTATGGGCGGCATTATGATAATGGCGGCGTCGTGGATGTAAATTTCTTCAGCACAATAAAATGTTCGGCTCGAGAGATTGCTTTATAAGAGTCCCGGGGAAAAAAGCGTAGATGTTTATAACTGCACACTCTGGCTTCCTCCTCTTCAGCTTTCCGTCTCTGAGACCGGCGGCCGCCTTTTACTCAGCGTCCGAACGGGAGCCAAATAGAGAGCGAGTGTAATGGCCGAAGAAATAGTAAACAGGAAGGAAATAAAAGTCGACGCCGTGCACTCCATGATAAAGATTTAGAAATTAAAAGAATGTTCAGTATCTGTATGAAAAGTTGAAATAATTAGTCCTATGTGATGAACAGGAAGAGATGCAGTGATATGGCTGTGTATCATGTTTGCAAGTATAAATAAACATTCATTCATTTGACTATTTGTATATAAGTAAATGGGAAAATAGCCGGTGCTCAGAATCCCGATATATTATTTGGAATATTTTCATCTTCTTTGCACTCAACGACGTCTACAAACCTCTTAGAGAACGCAAAGCAAATTTGAGAAACAAACTGATGTTAGTCCTCCCCTCGCGTTCGGCTGCGGTCGCTTCCATCGAAAGATCTCGAAATCCCGTCCGGCATCGACTTCGCCTTCCGAAAAAAGTAAGGAAAATTCGCGGTAACTGAATATGAATCGCACATTATAGTGCACAAACTCCACACGTTTAACTGATTTATACTATGATGTATAAACACTGCATATTCATAAGTGAACTTTATAGGATTTATGTTATAATGTTCAAATACCGCACGTTTAGAAATATATCTGCGTTCTATGATAATGAAATATAAGAAATGGTATTAAGATTATAAATACTATGCCCATAAACATTGCACGTTAGAAATGTATGCGCTGATTAGTAGCGGTGATTAGCCCTGCGAATAAGAGCTCATGAAATGTACTTCGCCCAAATTGGATACTTTTTATTACGGCATTCCGTAACATAGCAGCTTTATTTAATTCTCTTAAATGTAGCTTCTCGCGCAAGCACAGCGGCAAAATAGAGCGATTTTATTAAGTTCGGCAAATGGGGAGGGAAGCGCGTCCGGGGCGGGCTCATAAACCAAGAAATTTGATCCGGCCGCCGAGCGGAACAGGTCCCGAGCGAGCGACGCACGAGTGGAGGGGCTCGCAGGCGGCCAGAGTTCGTCGGAAGACCGTTGGAAGGTAATTATTCATCTTGAGATTATATTAGACACCCAAGAGTTTACTTTCATTTGCATAATTGTCTTGCACTGCTGTAGCTGCCTCATACATTCTCTATCTTAAAGCGCCACACGCTCACTGTCTCACGCTATCTTTGTATTTACACTAATCCTGTATAACTGCTTATCTTGCACTCTCCTTGACTTGGTCTTAGTTTCCTTGCTCTGCGCTTTCGCCGCGATATCCTTTCCCAATTCACGCTCGCCCTGCCATGCGCCCCGTGCATGAAAAACTCAAAACCTATTTTCAAAAACCGGAACAGATCCTTGCTCGACTACACGACTAACCCCAGGTGCAAGTTTGCATTGCGAGGAATATGTTTATTGATGTTGACATGGGATGACGCAGTTACTGTAAATGTCCTTTGGTACAAGGGTTAACACGAAAGGGCATCGGGCGCTGTGTTTACTGGCACCGGAGAGGAAGAGCCTCGTCTACTGAGATTTAACGCCACGCCGAAGCGGCGGCAGCGCTATGCGGGCTTTACAGTGGATTAAAGTGTCCAAGTGTGATCGCAAGGGACTGTTCGACACGGCGCGATCACCGATAACTAGGCTCCCGGGCATTCCGCGTCTGACGGCCCGAGGCTGCAGTGGGCACGGGGTTTGTAGAAGGACAGAGGGGAAGGTGTTGTGAGCGTCAGGCAGCGTTGGAGGGAGTCGCTGGTTTCTGGTAAAAGCTACAGGAGATTGGTTGGAGTTGGGTATGCAGTTGCTGAGCGCTGCAGGCCAGCGGGGTGCACCGGGCGGTCGCGTGGGGGGCGGGTGCATGACGCAACAACGTCCCGCCAGCCATTTTGTGACAATATCCTGTTTTTAAATATGCTTTTAATTGACGTTGGCCAATGTTGGTGCTAGCGGATCACACATGCAAACACATTTTAAAAATTCGCGTGGAGCCCTTTGATTGAGAGGCCTTTGTGATGTGCACGGCCTCATATCCAGATATTAATAAAATTGGAGGACGGTCCGGCGGGGGCCTTGGCCGTCACAGGCTGCAGGACTACAGGATTCTAAACGGTCCAGGGCGGCTCGCGGTTTGGTGGTCGCAAAGCAGCCTCTGATGCAGCGATTTTTTTGACTTCCTGTTGGATGTGGAGCTGCAGTCATACGCGCGGCAACTTCTAACAAAAAGTATTAATGGTAACAAAAAGTATTAACCCTCACATGCACCAGTGTGCATGTGAGGGTTGGATCTGCTTTTTTCTCGGATTATTTTGGCCTGAGTACCAAGGATTAGAATAAGAATGAAGTGTCGAAGCCCTGCCTCGCTCCAGCTCGCTCCGGCAGCGCACTTAGCGCTCCCTTGCCTAACTCACGTGTAACTGCCGGTGCAAAGTGGCAGATGGCAGGTATATTACCTTACATCGCGGTTTTATTGACATATTGTGCCACCAAAAGGAAACTTAGAGTGGATATATCATTTGCCGCAAGATTTATCAACACCGTAGTATTTTAATGCAAGTTGATATAAACGTCTCCTATTTTCATTTAATTATTGCATTGCTGCTTCTGCGTTGCTCTTGCTACCGAACGCATATCTCCCTCCTTGCTCTTACTCTACGTGTCCATTTTTGTCGCATCCTCTCTTCAACTGTTCCTTATCTCTCTTTCCATCCCACAAGCACGCACCTTTTTCATTTCTCTATGCGTTTTCTATCTTCTTTCGGAACCCTTTATCCTCCTCCATCCCTCCGCCCTTCCTCCCTTCCTTCCTTTCTTTTCTTCCTTCCCTTTCCACTCTCGCCTAAATCTGAAGTTCACTTGAAGACTCCCTCAGCTGATGCAAGGGAAAACAGGGAAGATGTAGGGAGGAGAAGAAGAGGGGGAGGCAAGGAAGTGGAGAGGGAGGAGGAGAGAGAGGAAATAGAAGGGGAGGAGGAAAGAGGAGGATGAAGAGGAGGAGGAAGATAAGAAGGAAGAGAAGGAATGGGAGGAGTAGGAGGCGTGTGAAGAGGAGGAAGAGGGGCAAGATGAGGAGAAAAAGGAGGAAGAGGAGGGAGAGAGGAGGAGGAGGAGAAGGAGGAAGAGGAGGGAGAGAGGAGGAGGAGGAGGAGAAGGAGGAGGAGAAGGAGGAAGAGGAGAAGGAAGAGGAGAAGGAGGAAGAGGAGAAGGAGGAAGAGGAGAAGGAGGAAGAGGAGAAGGAGGAAGAGGAGGAAGAGGAGGAGGAGGAGGAAGAGAAGGAGGAAGAGAAGAAGGGGAGGAGGAGGAGGAGGAGGAAAAGGAGGAAGAGGGGCAAGAAAAGGGTGAAATGAGAGAAAGAAGAGGAGGAGGAGCAACGGTAGCAACTGTATTAGGAACAGCTACCGGGGAAGTGAAGGGGGAGGAGGTGCATGGAGAGGCGACGAATACGATGAAGAGAGGAATTGGATAACAAAGGGAATTATCAAAGGCGGCGGAGGAGACTGAGAAACACGAGGGAGAAGATTAGAAGAAAGCGTAAGAAGAGCGAGGGGACGAGAAAGAGAAGTGAAACGAAGATGCAAAACCAGGGTGGCACGAGGCGGGGGAGGAGGGAGATGGGGGGGGGGGGGGGGCAAAGGAGGTTCATGGCCGAGCGGGGGGGGGGGGGGGGGGGATAAAGAACTAGGCTGAGAGGTATCGCTGGCAGTGGCACGAGTGGCACGGGTATTAGGAGCAGGAATGGTAGAACCGGAAGCAGAAGTAGAGGGAATAGTAGTGTTGGTATTAGGATGAGCATTAGTATTATTTTTGGTTTTAGTATCAGCATTAGTATTAGTATTAGTATCGTACTATCGTTAGTAGTAGTAGTTGTATTAGCATTAGTATTAACATAGTATTAGTATCGGTATTAGTATTAATATTAGTAATAGTATTAGTATAGTGTTAATATTAGTATAAATTATCATTAGTATAAGTATAGTATTAGTAATAGTTTTAGTATTGATATTCGTTGTAATATTTGTATTAGTATTAATATTAGTTTTAATATTAGTATTTGTATTAGTATGATATTATTAGCAGTAATTATTATTAAAACTCGTGGTAGCTGTGCCAATATAGTAGATGTAATAAGAAACTTATATTAGAAGTCATACCGGTAAAAGTCACAGTTGTAACAGTATAAGTAACAATATTAGTAAACGCGCCAGAATTAGTAGAATTTAGAAGGGAAAATAGAAGTTACAGTGTTAATAACAGAATGAAGAAGAAGAAGAAGAAATAATAGCAGAAATGATTAAATGCAAAGAGTGCATCAGCAATAGTAGCAACGATGTTGGAGACACAGGGCGA
>NC_061821.1:41906390-41908890 GCF_019202785.1 Penaeus chinensis | reverse complement strand
TCATCCACTCGTGTGTGTATCAAAAATGCTCCCCCTCCCTCTCATGCTCTTCGACCTTTCCCCTTGCTTCCCATGTAGTTCATCCTTGCGCAATTCCCTCGCCGCGAGAAGCCTCCCTACAGCCGGCCAGCGCCCCGTGCGACCACTCTCGCCTTTCCGCAGCCATTTCTTCTGGCATTCAGCCCGCGGCCTCTGAGCGGGAATTTTCAGCAGCGAAGGAACGAAAGTGACGGAAGCGGCGGGGCCGAGGGAGAAGACACGGCGGGAGGACCTAAGTGGCCATCGCGGCGAACCGGTGTCACGTGACTCAGAGGAGATGGAGAGGGGTAGGGATGGGGGCGAGAGTGAAGGCATAGGAGAGAGCAAGAGAACGAGGAAAAGGAAAAGGAGGAGGGGAGGAGGAGGAAAAGGAACAGGTTCTGATCATTTTATGGCGATGATAGTGATGGCAACACTGATTCAATTATAAATCTATTAACGGTAATGCTAATAATGACGATGATGCTGTTAATGAAGATGCATAAATAAGTAACAGCGGAAAATTGCAAACATGAATAACCAAAAAATAAAATAAAAATGAAGAGGAATGCAAAGCTAAAAGTGAAGAACGAAAACACACGGCATCCAGAATAAAGTTGCAGCCCTTGATGCACTCGAGAATGTGCACCGTATCAGAGAAAAAAGATCGGTGCCAGAAGAAGGTAATGTGATTTTTCAGGGGGGCTGAACGTCCCCGGGCACGGAATAGTGCTCACATTCACGCTATTCCGTCCTTCCGTATAATTCTTTCATGGAGAACAAGGTGCCCTTTACCATAATGATATATGGTTAAAATAGTACTTACTCATTCCAGCTTCCCAAGTACAGCGCTTTCATCTAACACTAGTATTTAGAAAACATTAAAAACTGGTGTATCCGGTCACCTCTCAGTCACCCTTCACCAGTTCGGAAGGGAATCCGGGCAGCACGTCTCGAAATGCTCCTCCTGAGAAACAGGTGGCCGGAGGAGCTCGAAGGCTGATGCCTGATGTCCGGCGATGTCCGCGTGGAGACCTGTTCACGGACCTTCTCTTTACCTTCATCTTGGGAGTATTTTGTTGCGGAATATTTTCATCTACTTTTCGCTCTCATTACGAATATCCCCCTTTTCTCTTTCTTTCTCTCTATTTCTCCTTGCCTCCTCTCTCCCCTTTTTTCTCTCTCTTGCTCTCTTTCTCTCTCTCTCTCTCTCTCTCTCTCTCTCTCTCTCTCTCTCTCTCTCTCTCTCTCTCTCTCTCTCTCTCTCTCTCTCTCTCTCTCTCTCTCTCTCTCTCTCCCTCTCTCCCTCTCTCTCTCTCTCTCCCTCAGGCCAACCGCATCGCAGTTATTCAAGCCTAACGACCCTGAGTATAACCAAGCGATCACGAAAAGGCGACTCCAAGGAATACACACTATTCTCAGAATGGCGTAAAAGATAGTACTCGAAAAAAAACCCGAAAAAACGGGAGAGAGAAAAAAAACGAAAGATTCACAGGTTGCAGAGCCATTCTTTAGGGGTCAGCACAGTAGTCCAAATTATAACGTACTATTTTTGGGAGCCGTAAAGTCCCTCTAATATAAGAGAAGCGATACAGGCAGTGGAATATTCTGAATTATTTCTTGCCAGTCATGCGGAACTATAAATTATGTTAACGACGCTAAGGGGATGCGACGTTTGGGCCAAGATGTCAGGAAAGTCTCAAGAAAAACATGGAGGTAAATATGGCCGACCTGACAGCTCTGATTTGTGCTTGGACGTTTCCGGATTCGCTGCGTGGAAGATGCGAGGATATGTTTATGCAGATTTGCTTCTGCATGACCGTCCGCATGCACACAAACACACAAACATGCAAACGCATATAAACACACAAATCATACACAAAAACAAGCAAAAACACAGTCATACACGTGTAAACACATATATACACACAGATATGTACACAAAAATATGCAAAAAACACTCACACACATGCAAACACATACATAAACAAACCCTTTCACACACACGCCCAAACACACACGCAAACACAAATACAAACACAAACAAAACCACAAACACACACAAACCCAAACACACACACACACACGCAAACACAAACAACACACAAACCCAAACACACACACACACACGCAAACACAAACAACACACAAACCCAAACACACACACACACGCAATCACAAACAACACACAAACACACACACACACACACACACATTTGCAAACGATCCAGCAATCTCTTGTAGCATTAGACATAAACCGTACAAACGTTCGATTTGCTCTCAATGGGCTTCATAAAACTTAGCTCGGTTGAGTCCCAGGAATTACTTTAATTCCGTCATGGGCAAATTGCTTTAGCGAGACTCGGAACTTCCGTGTGTTTTTCGGGCCTCTTTTTTTCGCGGCAGGACGATGCTATCACACTAACATTATTCTGCTTTTTTTTTATCAGGAGAGTGCTAATTCGAGGGAAACAGAGGGGAA
>NC_061821.1:41866473-41868973 GCF_019202785.1 Penaeus chinensis | reverse complement strand
GTAATGTATTCTCCTCGCTCTATAGACTAGCCGCAGGTCGAGGTTGGATTCGTGATGATGAAATAATTTTTTAAAGATATTTTCTAAACGACATATTTCAGTGATTTTGTATGTACGGTTTTGAATGTATGTGTATGAATATTCCTTGCGTTGTGAAAGTATTCATTCTCACTCATTATTCTACAATAAATTTTGAATGTCTTGAAACGAGGAGCAGTGATGATGTAGCCCCACCTAATTCCCTGTATTTCCCGAAGACAGAGGAGCGCCACCAAAGCTGCTCACACCCTCCCTGTAAAAACAAACTCGCGCCACTCAAACGTTAAGTGTCTCAGCCCCCTATATAAAGTGTCGTGTTAGCGGCTGTAGCATATACACTACACCCTCTAATTTTCTTGTTTGTTTACAGACGCTTGTTCGACGCCAAAGAGGTGCCACGACAAGGACGTTGCCGCTTGGGATAACTCAGGGATCCTTTGGTTTATTAAAGTTGTGTAAGTAGTCTAAATGTACAAATAATTTCTACTCAAAGGAAGGTTTGTCTTCTGGTTTAATTAACTCTAATCTGCTCTTCTGCTGCTCTCCTTTGATTATCTTACCTCTAGTAAGCAAGTACATTGCTTACTCTTTACGAAACAAAAAAGAGCATATAGAAGTTACCAGTGCCTTGCAGGACACCAAACTAACGACTTCCCAACATTAGTCAGCATCGATGTAAACAGCTCGTGTACTAAAGTGCAGACAGAACCGGATGTTGTATGGCAATGCATGCACTTTGAGCTCTGTATTCCTGTGTCCTCAACGAAGTTTGTGCATATCTACATATGCATACGACTCTGAAGTGTGTGATCTATTTGTCTCCGTTCCCAGCGGTCTGTAGACATGCAGATGTGTTGTATAAATGCATTAATTTGCAGCAATTACACGCATTACGTCCCTACACAAATTAATTAACATGTGCATCGGTGTAGGCAGCGAGTGTGCCTTTACAGCCGCAATCCGTTTTTTTTTTTTTTTTAAGTGCATCATTACAAAATGATATGTGCCCATCAGCATACAAATATCCTCACAACAACCTTCTATGGAAAAAAAGCCTGGTTTACGTGTAATAGTGTTAGGACAGGGAGTACATAGAAGCAGATGTAGATTAGTATGGCGTGCTGAATGAAACATCAAATATGTTAAACGCATCTCAGATAAACTTGTCTCTCAGGGAAGCACAGACGATCATCTCTGCCTTCTGATCTGATCAAAAGTCTTAGTTAGTTAGTGAGACCGTGGTTGCTGGTTAGTCAAACTCGCAGCACAAAACCAGAAAGAGAAAATGTTAGTGCGGTCAAACAGCGTGCGGTACAGGTGCACTGTTCACCTGATTGCTCCGTCTGCGACTGCTTCACCTGCGGCTCCTCTACGTCGCTCAGCTTCGGGAAGGGCGTCGTGGTGAAGGTCTCAGCTGTGCCAGGGAGGAAAGAGATGAATTCTTTTACTTTGCCTGTACTCTATACTTCATCATTGTCTGAACCTCGCATTCATAATACCATGTGGTTGGTCTAAACGTAGGCGTCATGTAATGCCAGAACAGTGATTGCCATCCCCCGCACTGTGGTCGGCACTCACTTATCATGAGAGACCAACAGAGCCACGAAGTGCCCTCGCCAGCACTTCAAACTCCCCGGTTGTTCTAACTTGCTCCACTCCCCCTCTCTCCATCTCTTTCCTATTCACATGATAATTCGGTATTCATGTTCAGAAGACCGCGCGGCGTTGCTCTTTCGCGACGCTTTCTGAGCGCCCTTCCGCAACCCTGCGTATTTGTTTTCCAAAATAGCCATCGGGTTCGTTAAGTGACAGTCGCTCGATTAGCAGCTGCGTCCCGTTTCAAGTTCTGTACAAGTCGACTGTTATCCTTGCAAACACTCTGCATGTTGATTAGAATGAAGCGCAAATATTGCCGAATCATTCGAACTTAAGGGCTTATTGGCTCCCATGAAATGAATCTCTTTGAGTCTAACCCAGATTTGTTTATGATAAAATTACAATATTGAATCCAAAGACGACTTTATCAAAGTGCCAATATTAACCCGGCGATTTGACAAATTAACATGTCATCTTGTACTAAAATGCTATCTAAGCCACGTGGATATGACCGTCTCCAATTAGACCCATATCTTGCTCTTTATGTGGAAGCGATGCTTAAATAATGATAAGTTGTCGCGTTCAAACAAGCGCCCGCCAAGACAAAGCCGGTCGCTCTCCCAAGGTAAACACGCGCCATCCAGTTGCCTCTCGTTAGCCTTCCGTCTTCTAGGAACGCCTCGTTATAAATGTTTTGAAATACACGCGATTGAGAATAAATTCCCCTCCTTAAAGCTGAGAGTTGATACAACGCCGTAATGACAGTGTACACAGTAAACAATGGTTATAATAACCTTTTGGTTTGGAAACTTTTACTCAGTTCGGTCACTTCTCTTGCTCTCTCGCAGACTGTGAACAACATTTT
>NC_061821.1:41858973-41863973 GCF_019202785.1 Penaeus chinensis | reverse complement strand
TTTATGTATGTATGTAGTATGTAAGTTTGTAAAAGTATGTATTGGGATGTAGTAAGTATGTAGTATGTAAAGTAAAGTATGTTTTTTATGTAGTATGGGTGGGATTTTTTTTATGGGATGTGTGTATTATCAAATATAAAAATATATATTATTTATATAAATTTAAAAAAAAAATTATAAAGTATATTTATATAAATTTATACAAAATATATATATATATATATATATATATATTAAAATAAAATATTTAAATGGGTTTTTTTGTGTGTGTGTGAAGAAGGAGAGAAGGGAAAAAGAAAGAGAAAAAGGGGAGAGAGAAAAATGAGAGAAGAAGAAGAGAGAGGAGAGAGAGAGAGAGGAGAGGAAAAAGAGGAAGAGAAGGGGAAAGAGAGAGAGAAGGGAGAAGAGAGGAGAGAGAGAAGAAGGGGACAGAGGGAAAAGAGAAGAGGAAAAGAGAGAGAGAGAAGAAGAAGAGAGAAAGAGAAGAGAGAGAGAGAGAGAGAGAGAGAGGGGAGGGAGAGAGAGACGAAGAAGAGAGAGAGGAGAGAGAGAGAGAGGAGGGGGAGAGAAGAGAGAGAAAAGAAATAGAAAGATAGATAAAGATTAGAAAGATAGAAGAGAGAGAGAAAAAAAGAGAGAGAGAGAAGAGAGAAAAGAGAAAAGAGAGAGAGAGATGAGAGAGAGGGGAAGAGAGAAGAAAAAGAGAAAACAGAGAGACATACAAAATAAATATATAATAATATAAAATTAAAAATTATTTATATATATATATTATCTAAAAAATTATATTATATATAAATAGGGTAATAGATAGAGAATAAGAGAAGTTGAGAAGAGAGATAAAAAGAGAGGGTGAGAAGGGGAGAGAGAGAGAGTGTTGTAAGAGGGGAAAAGAGGGGAAAAGGGGGAGAGAGAAAAGAGATAAAGGTATGGGTGTTTTCCCCCCCCAAACATTGGGGTTTTAAAAGGGGTAAACATAAACGGTATGGAAAATACAAATAAATTTTTGAAAAGTACCCGCAAGTGATAGTAACACAAAGGCCCAGATTATCTTTTTTGGGAAGTGGCGAGTGCGGGTCGCGGCCCCCGACCCGCCCTGTGGGGGCGGAAGGGTGGGAGAATGAAACCCAGCCCGCGGGGCTGAAAGGGAAGGGTAAACCAAAAACAAGGGGCGGGTAACTGTATTTTTAATCCGCGCCCCAGGGGTTTTGGGTTTTTTTACCCGGACCTTTTTTGAGCCACGTGAAAAAAAAAGCCAAAGCGGTCTTTCGTCACACGAAAAAGAAAAGAGAGAGAGAGAGAAAATAAGATAGATAGAGAAGAGATAGAAAAGAACAGGGGAGACAGAAAAGGGAAAAAGACAAAGAGAAAAAAGACAGAGACAGACAAAGGGAATACAGTGGGAAAAAGACAAAAACAGAGACAGACGGATACAAAAAAGAAGGGAGAGACAAAGAGAAAAAGAAAGAGAGAAAGAGAGAGAGAAGGGAAAAGAGAGAGAGAGAAAAGAGAGGGAAAAAAGAGAGAGAGAGAAGAGAGAGGAGAGAAAAGAGAGAGAAAAAGAGAGAGAGAGAAAGGAGAGAAAAAGAAAAAAGAAAAAGAGAAAAAAGAGAGAGAGAGAGGGGAGAGAAAAGAGGGAGAAGGGAAAAGGGGGAAAAAGAGAGAAAAGAAGAAAAAGAGGGGAGAGAACCCGAGAAGGAAAAAAGAAAAAAAGAAGACAGAGAGACAAGACAGAAAAAAGAAAAAAAGATAAGAAGAAAAAAAGAAATTTCGAGACAGATTTAAAAGAAAAAGAGAAGAAAAGAGAAAAGAAGAGAAGCGAAGAGACAGAGAGAAAGAGAGAGAAAAATTTCCCCCATTTCCCCCCTCCGAAAAGAACCCAGACTTTTTTTTTTCTATGACTAATTTCCATCCGGGCTCTGCAAAGGGGAGGCAAATCCGGGGCCTGAGCGCGGTTGACAGAGCGGGTCGGGCGCGAGGGGGGGGGGGGGGACGAACCCAAAAAAGGGGGGGTTTGAGGGCTGGGGGGAGGGGGCCGATTTGGGGAAAGGGGGGAACCAAAATAGGGAGGGACAAGAAGGCTGGGAAAGAGGGGGGTCGATGCAAGAGGGGGGGTCATGAAAGGAAAATGGGCACGGGTCGGGAGAGAGGGAGGCAAGAGGAGGGACGAAGAGAAAGGAAAGGGGACGACCCCACCAAAGGGGATTAAAGAAAGAAAGAGAGAGCAAAAAGGGTGATGGGATCAAGAGAAAACCGAGGAAGAGAACACGGCGTTAGATAGGCACAGAGGAACCAAAGCATGAAGGGGGGAGGGAAAAGGAGAAACGGGGAAAAGAAGGCATGGAAAAATAAATGGGGGAAAAGAGAATAAGAGCAAAAAAAAACCCCGCAAAAAAGGGGCTTTAAAGGGAAAACGAAAGGCAAGGGGGGCCCAAACCCCAAAAGGGGAGAGGGAAGGCCCGCGGAAAGGGGCCACACGGAGGCTTCCCCCAGAGAGGGACCCAACAAGCCTACTAAAGACACCGGGGGATTTCCGCACAAAGGGAAGGGGGGAAATTTTGGTTTTCCCCCGGGTTTTTTTAGCGAGTCGGGGTTTTTCATTTTCCCCCCCTAAAACCCGGGGCGAAGGGGGGCGCTGAGCCAAAACATTCGAAAGGCGGGGGGAAAAGTCCCGAACATTTTTTCAAGGTATCGGCAGCGTGGGGAACGGACCCGGGAAAACGGCCATCGGCTCCGATATTTCACTAATGGAAGGGAAAGGGAGAAAAGGAATAATATCAGTTTTCTTCATTCTCTCTCTCTCTCCTCTCAAGTCTCATCTCTCTCTCTCGTCGCTCTCAAAATCTCTCTCTCTCTCCCTCCATCATCTCCTCTCCTCATGCTCAACTCTCTCTCTCTCTCTCTCTCATCGCTCGCTTCGCTCGCTCGTTTGCTTTCTTTCGCTTCCTCATCGTGCACCCCCCCCTTTAATCCTCTGTCTGGATGTGGTTAGTGGTTTTGTGTTCTCCTCCTTCCTCCCACTCTCTCTCTCTTCTTCTTTCTTTTTCTCTCCTTCTCTCCCTTTATCTGTCTCTTCGCCCCCCCCCCCCCCCTCTCTATGTCTATCTATCTAGCTAGCTATCCTTTCCTCCTTACTTTATACCCTTCCTCCTTCCTTCCTTGCCTCCCTCTCTTACTGTCTCTCCTTCTCTGTCTATTTCCCTCCTTCCCTCCCTTTCATTCTCACTTTCTCTAATTCTCTGTCTCTCTCCTTCCTCCCTCGCTCCCTCTCTCACTGCCTCTCCTTCTCTGTCTCTCTCAATCCTCCCCTCCCTTCCTCTTTCACTGTCTCTCCTACTCTGTCTCTCTCCCTCCCACTCTCACCGTCTCTCCTTCTCTCTCTCTCTCTCTCTCTCTCTTTCTCACTGTCTCTCCTTCTCTGTCTCTCTCCTTCCCCCTCTCACTGTCTCTCCTTCTCTGTTTCTCTCCCTCCCTCTTTCACCGTATCTCCTTCTCTATCTCTTTCCCTCTCTCACTGTCTCTCCTACTTTGTCTATCTCCCTCCCTCTCTCACCGTCTCTCCTTCTCTCTTTCCCTCCCTCTCTCGCTGTCTCTCTCTCCCTCCCTCTCTCATCGTCTCTCCTCTCTCTCTCTCTCTCCCTTTCTCACTGTCTCCCCTTCTCTGTCTCTCCCCCCCCCCTCTCTCCCAGTCTCTCCTTCTCTCTCTCCCTCCCTCTCTCACTGTCTCTCTCCCCGTCTCCCCTTCTCTGTCTCTCTCCCTCCCTCTCTCACCGTCTCTTCTTCTTCTGTCTCTCTCCCTCCCTCTCTCACCGTCTCTCCTTCTCTCTCTCTCTCTCTCTCTCTCTCTCTCTCTCTCTCTCTCTCTCTCTTTCTCACTGTCTCTCCTTCTCTGTCTCTCTCCTTCCCCCTCTCACCGTCTCTTCTTCTCTGTTTCTCTCCCTCCCTCTTTCACCGTATCTCCTTCTCTATCTCTTTCCCTCTCTCACTGTCTTTCCTACTTTGTCTATCTCCCTCTCTCTCTCACCGTCTCTCCTTCTCTCTTTCCCTCCCTCTCTCGCTGTCTCTCTCTCCCTCCCTCTCTCATCGTCTCTCCTCTCTCTCTCTCTCTCCCTTTCTCACTGTCTCCCCTTCTCTGTCTCTCCCCCCTCCCTCTCTCCCAGTCTCTCCTTCTCTCTCTCCCTCCCTCTCTCACTGTCTCTCTCCCCGTCTCCCCTTCTCTGTCTATCTCCCTCCCTCTCTCACCGTCTCTTCTTCTTCTGTCTCTCTCCCTCCCTCTCTCACCGTCTCTCCTTCTCTCTCTCTCTCTCTCTCTCTCTCTCTCTCTCTCTCTTTCTCACTGTCTCTCCTTCTCTGTCTCTCTCCTTCCCCCTCTCACCGTCTCTCCTTCTCTGTTTCTCTCCCTCCCTCTTTCTCTGTTTCTCTCCCTCCCTCTTTCACCGTATCTCCTTCTCTATCTCTTTCCCTCTCTCACTGTCTCTCCTACTTTGTCTATCTCCCTCCCTCTCTCACCGTCTCTCCTTCTCTCTTTCCCTCCCTCTCTCGCTGTCTCTCTCTCCCTCCCTCTCTCATCGTCTCTCCTCTCTCTCTCTCTCTCCCTTTCTCACTGTCTCCCCTTCTCTGTCTCTCCCCCCCCCCTCTCTCCCAGTCTCTCCTTCTCTCTCTCCCTCCCTCTCTCACTGTCTCTCTCCCCGTCTCCCCTTCTCTGTCTCTCTCCCTCCCTCTCTCACCGTCTCTTCTTCTTCTGTCTCTCTCCCTCCCTCTCTCACCGTCTCTCCTTCTCTCTCTCTGTCTCTCTCTCTCTCTCTCTCTCTCTCTCTCTCTCTTTCTCACTGTCTCTCCTTCTCTGTCTCTCTCCTTCCCCCTCTCACCGTCTCTTCTTCTCTGTTTCTCTCCCTCCCTCTTTCACCGTATCTCCTTCTCTATCTCTTTCCCTCTCTCACTGTCTTTCCTACTTTGTCTATCTCCCTCTCTCTCTCACCGTCTCTCCTTCTCTCTTTCCC
>NC_061821.1:41816473-41821473 GCF_019202785.1 Penaeus chinensis | reverse complement strand
ACGCGAGATGTAATCCCGAAACAAGGAAGAACAAATAAAGCAGAACAAGGCGTCATGAAGAACAAACGAGAAGTGATAAAGAGGATCACAGAGAGGGATGGATGAAAAAGGTGCAGCGAAGAATGAGTGGATGATGAAGGGAAGACTAAAAGGGGAACAAAAAGCTGACAAAGAAATGTCATACGAACAAAAAACCCGAATGGGAAATACAAAGGAAACCGGGCAACAAGAGGGAAAACAGAGATAAAGAGATAACCAGCAGAAAAAAATAATAAACTTGGGAAACACGGAAACAAAGAAAGAAGGAAATAACAAGGGTAAGAGAATAAATAGATAAAAAAAGAGGCGAAGGGTGGGGTGGAAAATCAAAAAAAGAAAACAATAAAACAAAAACAAAAAAGGAAAAAATGGAGCATCAACGAATTCATCTGACAGAAGAATTTGGGAACAAAAAGAGGAATAACAGAAAGTTTGATGATAACGCGATAGAGTATAACATCCGATATAAAAGAAGTTAAATGGAGCTACAAAAGGATTCAAGTGACTCCCTAAACCCGTAATATTATCGAATAAAGAAATTTGCAAATAAAACCAAAGCGAGACGAGCGAGAACTGAGGAATCCAGAAATAAGAAAATGACGATAACAAGGACAAATGAGAAACAGAGAGACGTAATTAACACAGAGAGAAATTATTAACAGAGAAAATGAGGAACAGAAACAATGGTGATGAGAGAATGAAAAGGAGAAATATAAATACGTGAAGAGAAAATACAGACGGAGCGAAAATAGGATAACGAATATGTCTGTGTGTGTGTGTGTGTGTGTACGTGTGTGTGTGTATGTGTGTGTATGTGTGTGTGTGTGTGTGTGTGTGTGTGTGTGTGTGTGTGTGTATACGTGTGTGTGTGCGTGTGTGTATACGTGTGTGTGTGCGTGTGTGTATACGTGTGTGTGTGCGTGTGTGTATACGTGTGTGTGTGTGTGTGTGTGTGTGTGTGTGTATGTGTGTGTGTGTGTGTGTGTGTGTGTGTGTGTGTGTGTGTGTGTGTGTGTTGGTGGGTGGGTGTGTGTGCGTGTGTGCGTGTGTGCGTGCGTGCGTGCGTGTGTGCGCGTATGTGTGACACACTTGATTGTTGTCATTTGCATAAAAACATATATAGTCAAGGGGTATGCTGAATGAACGTTTCGCAATTAGGCAAAAGGGCGCCAAGTTTCCCCTGTGTGACAGTTGCGGCATTATCGGCCAGCGGTTCCTCGAAACCTAACCTAACCATTCAGTTAGAAATTGATAACGTTATATTTTTTAATAATTTATTTTTCCTTACATTATGATTTATAACTTAGCAACACTGTCAACTGCATAGTTAGGTTAGTTAAATACGCCCTTCATTATAGAGTTTAAAAACTATCACAAAGATTTAACTTAAATTTCTCGTCTGCATTTTTATCACAGGATCAGTAACTATGTAAAGATTTACTCTAATTAACAGAGTTAACTTTGAGCAGAGGCGCCAGTGCAAAGTATAGACGAAACCGCAAAGAAGTCCTGTAGCCTCCGTGACTCCCGGTCCCGCTGCTGTCATGCCTTGTCACGCGTAAATCCTCTCACCTTATCGCCCCGAAGGCCATTCCTCGAACATCAACCTACCCCAACCACCACGGATCTTGTTGCCTCCCTGGGACTGTGAGGTCTGATACAGCTGCCGGTGCCTCTGCGAGTGATACATGAGCTGACTGTGGCGTTGTTGGACGACTTTGTTATTATTGTTGGTGCACCTGGACTGATGATCGGTGGCCTTCATGGTTCTTGCTGTTGCTGTTTTCCTAAACGGTGACGATCACGGTAGTCAGTAACAGAGCTTGACTTTCGACGCATTTATTTTGGGTGGACATATTCCGGCATCTGCAAATGCTGGTTTCTCCGGCCTTGTCCTCATCCTTGATTTCGTTGTTTCTTTTTTTTCAATCTGCTGCATAGATTTGCCGAAAATATTTTCCCCTTCATTACAATGTTGTTTTCATTCTCTTCCTACACGTCTGAAAGTGTGCCGGCGGAGGAAAAATGCAAAGGGGGTTCGCGGGGGATAATGTTAACTCGAAACATAGCGTAAGATATACACGCATTTTGTAGGTTGGAGCGATCGGTGTGGCAGCCAACGCCTGTACCCTGACAGTGCGCTGAGCATGGGAAGGGGGTAAGGGGGTGGCAGGAGAGAGAGGCGAGGAGACAGGACCTGAGAGAGAAGATCGGTGCTTAAAGTGAGATTATCTTTTTTCCTCTTGGACTCAACACTTTTTTCGCACGAGAATGAATCGCTGGGAACAGGCGTGGGAGGAGCGCCAGTATGTGCGACATGTGAGGCGGCGGCAGTGCAAGAGGCGAAGAAAGGGACGCTTGTCGAGGAAGGAACTTAGACTTACTGTAAAAGAGGTGCAGAGAGTCCATTAGCTGATCTTATCCTTAATTTTTGTCTCGTAAATCACGCAGATGTCACTTACGGCTGACAACCTCACATATGGGAGCCGAGGTTACAAGGCTGTTTTTTAGTGTAAAAAAAAGTTACTTACGTGAGAAAGATATTGACACACGTCACATATATCTTCGTCGTGGTGCATAAATAGACATAGGTTCTCCTTGTTATAATTTTAAAAAGTTCAAATTCTTTGCGTCGGTTGAGAGATTACTTTGCCAAGATCACGTGCGAGTGATTCCACTTTGACCTCGTGCCCACTCATGCTTTTAGAGTGAAGGTGGCTTTTGATTCAGCATTTTGTAGCATGCTATTTGTTGGCGTTTCTTGAGAGTGCACTGCTTGTCTCCTTACACTGATGTCCCAAACCGAATGTACTTTAATGTTGTAACTGATCTATACGAATGCTTTCAAGCGTGCATTCGCAATGCACTGATTCACATAGATCTATCGTGGAGGGAGGAGGGAAGGGGGTGGAATTGGAAAGAGGGGAGGAGAAAGGACGAGAGGGTGAATTCCACTTGTTCTCGCCATAACAGCATAATTTATTCGTGTATGTCTGACACTTGACGCACTGGACTGGGTTACAAAAATGTGAAAAGAAGTAAAGAAATAAAGAAAAAAAATAATTAGGCAAGAATCTTTCATATCAATCGACGTGATAATCTATTAATACATACGATAATTATACGACTTCTACATCAAACAGACGAGGACATGGATTTCAAATGCTAATCCAGCTTGAAAATTGATTGCTTCTATTTTTAAGGCCTGTTAATCTGCCAAAGGTAATCAAATCTGAAGACCGTACATGCATATGATTGACTTTTTTTTACAGAAGCTCCACCTTTTTCTTCATCATCATGGTGATGACACTAAAGTTAGAGGAAAGGTACAGAATCGCAGCCTGGCGAGAGGTTCTTTAATCAGCTAGATGCAGCGGGAATTTATAGCACCATTTGGCACCTCATTATGGGCCCATTCATTCGCTATGATTTTCAGACAAAGTTTATGGACAATGATTCATTCCGAAGACTCTAAGAGAATTTCAAAAACGCTTCAAAATTTCAAAATTGCTTCGGAATACTTATGACCTGAACTTATGACGGAAGATGTTAAAAGGTCACTAGCTATTCTCCAGCTCGAGAATGAAGCTTATGCCAATAAAAGAGTATGATAATAAAGTTGAAATGGGGCAAAACAATTGCGATCATGAACTCAAATACTAAGCAACATTCAGGTCAGTGATGAAGTTATATATCTATATCTATATCTATATTTATCTATGTATGTATATGTATATATAAATATATACATGTATATTTATATATGTATATATATATATATATATATATATATATATATATATATATATGCTATAAGAACACACACACACACACACACACACACACACACACACACACACACACACACACACAGACACACACACACATATATATATATATATATATATATATATGTATATATATATATATATATATATATATATATATATATATATATATATATGTATATGTATATAAGCAGTTAAAAAAAAGAGAGAATTAGATGCCCATAAAAGACTGCGTGTTTGTGTGCGTTCATGCTTTATAACGCTTGCCATCTCAACCAGAAATATGGACAATTGATATCATAAAGTGAGATAACTACCCTGGATCTGACAGGAGGCAGTAACTGCCACTCAAAAAACAAACGGTGTAGTTGAAAACTTAATAGCACTCCACGCACAAGTGGAAGGAGAGAGAAACAGGAAGAAAAAAAATGTAAATGAGATTAAGAGTTATGTGTTTATGTATATATTCATACATGCACATGTATATATATGTCCTTCTCCCTCTCTCTCTCTCTCTCTGCTTGTATATATATATATATATATATATATATATATTTTAATATAATATATATATATAATCTATATATATTAGTAAATGTAATATAATATTTTGTGGTGTGTGTGTGTGTGTGTTGTGTGTGTGACACACACACACGCACACACACCACACACAACCAAAACACACACACACACACGCACACACACACTTACTCACCCACTCACTCACATACACACTAAAAGAAAAAAGAGGGAAGAGGCGAGAGAGAGAGAGAGAGGGGAGAAGAAAAGAGAAGAGAGAAAAGAAAAGAGAGTAAGAGAAAAGAGAGAAGAGAGAGAGAGAGAGAGAAGAGATGAGAGAGAAGAGAGAAGAGAGAGAGAGAGAGAAGAGAGAGAGAGAAAGAGAGAGAGAGGGAGGAGAGAGAGAAGAGAAGGGGGAAAATTCGCCCTAACCTGATAAACCGTTCCGAAAAAATATATTTTGCTCCTCCCTTAAACCCCAAAAATTCCCTCCGAAACCCCTCCTCACTGCATAGTAAACTTTAAACCCAATTTTTGTCGCAGCGAGGGGAAAAATTATAAAAACCCTATTTTTGCCTCGCTTAATAACCCCCCTTTGTTTTTGAAGTCATTGTCACGTTTTGAAACCCGCCAATCCTTTTCCCAAGATTCAAA
>NC_061821.1:41806068-41808568 GCF_019202785.1 Penaeus chinensis | reverse complement strand
AGCGAATGAAGAGCAAAGAGAGGGAGATGAGGAGAGGTGGGGGTGAGGCTGAGATTGCAGCGTGGGGAGGGTTATGAGTGGCTCGAGTGACAGCCGATGTTATAAGGGGAAGGAAGGGAGATATTGGAACGAAAATTGAAAACGTATATACACGAGAGAGAGGACAGTCGAGAGGGAGGAAGAGAGAGGGGGAGACGATGGAGAGGAGAGAGGGAGAGAAGGAGTGAGGCTGGGAAGGCAAGAGGGAGGGGGGGAGGGGAGGAGGAAGGAGGGAAGAAGCGATGGAGAGAGACAAGGAGGAAGAGAGGGTGGAAGGAAGGAGGAAGGGTAAAAGGGAAAAGGGGAGGGAGGGGTGGATAGTGGAAGGGAGGGGAAAGGAGGGAGGGAGGAGGGGATAGTGGGATTAGATTTGATTTATTGAGACAAAAAACTTACATCTCAAAAGGATAAAGTAACGTGGGTTATCCTTACCCCTATCTTGATAAGTACCATTGTGAGCTCACATTTCTCATATAAAACATGGGTATATCAACAGATGAGACTCATACACGCATTTCCAGTGCATCTATCTAGTTCAGTGAACAGTACTCTGTTGTTCACGCGTTGGAGGAGTGACAGAGGGAGGGGGAAATGAAGGAAGGGGGCAAGGAGGGAGAAAGGAAAAAGTGGAAGAGACAGATAGATAGATAGAGATAGAGAGAGAGAGAGAGAGAGAGAGAGAGAGAGAGAGAGAGAGAGAGAGAGAGAGAGAGAGAGAGAGAGAGAGAGAGAGAGAGAGAGAGAGAGAGAGAGAGAGAGAGAGAGATAGAGAGAGAGAGAGAGTCAGACCCTCACAGACTAACACAGAGGCAGAGAGACATAGAGAAGGACAAAAAGGAAGACAAAGAAAAGGAAAGGGAACAGAAGAAAGGGAAGAATAAGGAGAGAAAGAAATGACAGAGAGAGGAGTTTAGTGAAAGATGGAAAGGATTTTACAATATAAACAGGAATATTCCAGAACATTAAAAGGAAAATATGATACGCAGAAAAGCGATTGTTAGCGGAAAGGCTAGAGGAACAAGGGAGGTCTCTGAAATATTGATGAATTAGTCCGTCTGCCAATAAGGCAAGTGCAATCAAAATCATCTTTTGTTTCAACATCCAATCCATTTTTTTTTCTGATTAACCCTTCATCGCATTTTTATTCTTCCTTCCTTTATCCATCCTTTCTAGGCTTTTTCCTTTCCCAGTATCTACCCACCCTTCCCCTCCCCTCTCCACTTTCACTCCGTTCCCTCTCCACCCTTCTATCGTCGTGTTCTTTAATCCTTTTCGCTTTTTTTTATTCTCTGTTCCTTATTCCTCTCCATGTCTCCTTTTCCGTGTACGTTATCCTCTGTTCCGTATTCCTTTCCCTGTTCCTTATTCTTTCTCATGTCCCTTATTCTGCATTCCTTATTCCTTTCTGTGTTCCTTATCCGCGTCCATTATTCCTATTCCTTACTCCTTTCTGCGCCCCTTGTTTCGCGTTCCTTATTCCCTTCCTTATCCCCCATTCCTCGTTCCTCATTCCTTTCTGTGCTTCTTCTTTCATCTACTGTCTTCCTTTCCCGTCCATTATTTCGGTTCCTTACCCTTTTGCATGCCCCTTATTCCGCTTTCCTTAACCTTCCCTCCGTACACGCCTGATTAAAATTCCAGTGTCTTTCGGGTAATAGTCGGGCCATGAAGCGGGCGCTGAGTCTAAAAGCCTTTCCCGGCGCGGTGTAATGGCGTGCGACGGCCATCGATGCTACGCCTTTGCTGAAAAGGGGCGGCGGGAGCGATCGCCTCTTTGTGAATCACCCCGAGACGCGGGGAGCTCGGCGGCTGGGGCTTCGGTCACGAGGGTTTCCGTGCCGTGACTTTGAATGACCTGATGGCTTCCGAGCCGTGACCTGGGGTGAGATGAGGGTTTCCATGTCGTGACATGAGATTTCCTTGCCCTAACCCAAGGTTGCTGATTGTTTCCTTGTCGTGATTTGAGGTGACTTGATAGTTTCCATTCTATGACCTGGATGACCTAGAGGTTTCCGAGCCGTGACCTGGGGGGATCTGGGACCGCAAGGAAGGCTTTACTGAGAGCTAAACTTACTTTAGCTGGCTATTGCCTCCGCCTATCGGGAGTTGTGTTCACAGGGTGATTGATTTTCTTGGGTAATATTGAAGCTTCTTGGTTATTACTTTCTCTCGGTTGCTAGTTTTGTTATGCAAAAGTTACAGAGGGATTCTGATGAAAATGTATGGATGAGTTGGCCATGTCCCGCGGATAAGTTTATTAGATATTACTGGTGAGCTGGATTCACAAGTGGGTTTAGCATCTAATTAAAGGATCCATTACCGGTGCAAACCATGATGAAAGGTGAGCTTGTTTGTAAATTTCTTTTCCTCTCTTAATCTTATGGTAAACCTATATATTATTAAGTTTGACCTTTAGTTCTTTTGTTCTCTCTGATCTCTCTCTCTCTCTCTCTCTCTCTCT
>NC_061821.1:41780126-41783468 GCF_019202785.1 Penaeus chinensis | reverse complement strand
CAAGGAAGCTCCTGGCGCTGAGATAAGACGTTCGGAAGATGCGCGTTTAATCTTTCTTATCAGAGTAATGATTTCCCTTCCACGTCTCTCATTCCTTCCCTTCTGATCCTCTTGTCCGTTATCCTTATTGCCCGTTATCTTCCCTTTCACATCTCCTGCTTTATCACAATTGCTTTCCCCCTGGCGACATAGTGCTCGAAAAAAATTTACATGAAGGAAGCACAGCCTTTGCATGCCTCTGCAGTCGGGGTGACGGAAGGACCAAGAATTTTGAAACTCGTCCCAGATATTTTCGTAGATTTTCGTTTATTCTTCCTCTTTTTTCATCATCATTCTTATCATCATTATTATCACCACTTTTATTATCATCTCTATTATTATCAGCATTATTGTTATTGCTATTCTTATTATCATTATTATTATCATTGTTATTATTATTATTGCCATTATTATTATTATTATTATCATTACTATTATTAGCATTTTCATTATCATTACTATTATCATTATTAGTATTATAGTTACCATTATTACTATTATTTTTATCAGTATTACTATTATTACTATTATTATTAATATTATTATTATTATTATTATTATTATTATTATTATTATTATTGTTATTATTATTATTATTATTTTATTATTATTATTATTTTTATCATTATCATCATCATTATTATTATTAAAATTATTATTATTATTATTATTATTATTATTACTTTTATTTATTTTTTTATTATTAGCATCATTTTTATTATTATTATTATTATTATTATCATTATCATTATTATTACTATTATCATTATTATTATTATTATTATTATTATTATTATTATTATTATTATTATTATTTTTATTATCATTATTATTATTATCATTATTTTTATCATTATTATTATTATTATTATTATCATTATTATTATTATTATCAGCATTATATTTTTTTCCATTATTATTATTATTATTGCTGTTATTTTTTTTATTATTATTATTATTATTATTATTATTATTATTATTATTATTATTATTATTATTATTATTATTATTATTATCATTATTATTACAATTATTATTATTATCATCATCATCACCAGTATCATCATCATCATCATTATTATCATCATTACTATTGTTGTTATTATTACTATTATTATTATTTTCATTATTAGTTTTACTATTATTATTATTATTATTATTATAATGATCAATATTAATATTATTATCATTATCATTATTATTACTATTATTATCATCATCATTATCATCATCATTATTATTATCATTACCATTATTATCATTATTATTATCATTATCATCATCATTATTGTTATTATCATCGAAATCATCATCAATATTATTATATTTCTTAATATTACTATTATTATCATAATAAATATAATAAGTATCATTATTATTATCATTATTGTTATTATTATTGTTTTTATCATCATCATCATCATTATTATTACAATTATCATTATTACCACTATTGGTATCATTACTATCATTTTTTTCTAATTTCTTATTTTCTATTTTTTCTAATCATTGTCATCAGTATCGTTATTATCATTACTATCATTATCATTATCATTATTTTCATTATCATAATTATCAATTTCATTATCATTATTTTCATTATTATGATTAGTATTATCATGATCATTATTAGTGTTAGCGTGTTTTCCTCAACACAAACTTGCCTTTGTTTCCTTCCACACTGCCTATTTCGCCGACTTGCCAAGCCTAACTCTCGCGGTCGCAATATTACTTTGTCTTGCTTTGGCCTTGTGTGAACCATGGGTGATTCTTTCCTGTGCAGTCTAGTTGTATGCATAATGCTACCGATTTAGGGTCTTTGACAGCCTATGCAGGAGGCTTTGATGACGTAGACCCCAGCATAGAAATATTCCAAATATACTTTGTTGGTCCCAGTTGTCCTGCCTAGTTTTGTATGTGAAAGTGGCAAGATATGTCCGTAGAGTTTTCGAATTGATTTTATTAACTTTTTTTTCTGCATTCAATGCTGTTATGAAACATTATATATATATATATATATATATATATATATATATATATATATATATATATATATATATATACATTTATATATATATTTATATATAGCATTCATGCTCTACACTATGCATTACCGTCCCTCTCGCTACATCTGAATCGTTCCGTTTTCTTTGTTAGAGACGACCCTCCTGTCTTGATCTCCCGTCGGACGCCTCCCTCCGGCGCGGCGGCTGGAGGCGGCTGGCGAACGCGGAGATTGGCGGAGACAGAAGGCCCGATCAGAGGGGGATCAGCGAAGCTCCCATAGGAGGCCAGAGGAGGAGGTGGAGGGAAGGCTGCAGGGGAGACAAGCCCCAATACTGAGGTTTATCTAAAGAACATTCCCTCTTCTCGGAAGCCGACGGGGATGGCGGGATGTGATGACGTCTTCCGACAACTGACATTAAGCAAGCTCTCTTTTATCCGGCCTGATGAGCGAGGGAAGGCAGTGCATCGGATTCCGGGAATTGTGTTCTTATTTTCGGCGGAGGAAGGGGATTCTCTGATTCACTTGTTTGTTTATCTTTGACTTGATTCTTTTCAATTTTATTTCTTCTAAAAAAAATATCTTCCGGGTAGCGTTGCATCATGTCGCACCTTGCAGGATTACTCGTGCATATCGCGCAGAGATTGTCCAAACTTTAGCAATAATTTTACATTATGCCATAACTGTTCAGTAAACGCATCTAAACTTTTCCGCGAGTGATATATCACAAGTACCCTCTCATACACACGCATATATCCCATCCTGTGTTGGGCACAGCCTGTTTTCAAGGGCCTCCGGATGCCCCGACTCGTGACTTATGACTCAAAACTTACGACTTATACGGTCCTTACATCACACACCGTCGCCAAGGGATGCGCGTAATGGGATAATTTCTCTAGTTTTTATGCGACCAGACATCCAGGGGCGCGGGCGAGTGGGCGGGTGGGCGTGGGGGGCGGGGGTCACGTTCTGGGATCAACAATTTAGACATCGCGAAGGGAAGGTGAGGCACCCGTGACTCACCCTGACTCACGGTCGGGGTCAATTTCAACTGCGAAGGCGGATGAGTACTTAAAAGGCTGTGTTTTTTGTTGGATAAAATTACATTTCTCGGAAGTTTCTCTTTAATTCGTTATTCTTGGCAATGTAGAATTGGAAAGTTAGTACAGAACACACCGAGTTTATTTGCACACAGGAACAAGCACACTCACATATAATACATCAAGTTATCCATTTATCTGTCTCTTTTTCTATCTGTCTATCTGTCTGTCTGTCTGTTTGTCTCACTCTGTCTGTCT
>NC_061821.1:41757626-41772626 GCF_019202785.1 Penaeus chinensis | reverse complement strand
GGGGTGGAGGGCAGTCAAAGGGGGAGGGGCAGAAGGGGAGGGAGTGGAGGGAAGGCAAAGGGGGAGGGGCTGAAGGGGAGGGGGTGGAGGGAAGGCAGAGGGGAAGGGGTAGAAGGGGAGGGGGTGGAGGGCAGGCAAAGGGGGAGGGGCTGAGGGGGAGGGGGTGGAGGGAAGGCAAAGGGGAAGGGGTAGAAGGGGAGGGGGTGGAGGGCAGGCAAAGGGGGAGGGGCTGAGGGGGAGGGGGTGGAGGGAAGGCAAAGGGGAAGGGGTTGAAGGGGAGGGGCTGGAGGGCAGGCAAAGGGGGAGGGGCTGAAGGGAAGGGGTGGAGGGCAGGCAAAGGGGGAGGGGCTGAAGGGGAGGGGGTGGAGGGCAGTCAAAGGGGGAGGGGCAGAAGGGGAGGGAGTGGAGGGAAGGCAAAGGGGGAGGGGCTGAAGGGGACGGGGTGGAGGGAAGGCAAAGGGGAAGGGGTAGAAGGGGAGGGGGTGGAGGGCAGGCAAAGGGGGAGGGGCTGAGGGGGAGGGGGTGGAGGGAAGGCAAAGGGGAAGGGGTAGAAGGGGAGGGGGTGGAGGGCAGGCAAAGGGGGAGGGGCTGAGGGGGAGGGGGTGGAGGGAAGGCAAAGGGGAAGGGGTAGAAGGGGAGGGGTTGGAGGGCAGGCAAAGGGGGAGGGGCTGAGGGGGAGGGAGTGGAGGGAAGGCAAAGGGGGAGGGGCTGAAGGGGAGGGGGTGGAGGGCAGGCAAAGGGGGAGGGGCTGAAGGGGAGGGGGTGGAGGGAAGGAAAAAGGGGGGAGGGGCTGAAGGGGAGGGGGTGGAGGGAAGGCAAAGGGGGAGGGGCTGAAGGGAAGGGGTGGAGGGCAGGCAAAGGGGGAGGGGCTGAGGGGGAGGGGGTGGAGGGAAGGCAAAGGGGGAGGGGCTGAAGGGGAGGGGGTGGAGGGAAGGCAAAGGGGGAGGGGCTGAAGGGGAGGAGTGGAGGGCAGGCAAAGGTGGAGGGGCTGAAGGGGAGGGGGTGGAGGGCAGGCAAAGGGGGAGGGGCTGAAGGGGAGGGAGTGGAGGGAAGGCAAAGGGGGAGGGGCTGAAGGGGAGGGGAGTGGAGGGCAGGCAAAGGTGGAGGGGCTGAAGGGGAGGGGGTGGAGGGCAGGCAAAGGGGGAGGGGCTGAAGGGGAGGGAGTGGAGGGAAGGCAAAGGGGGAGGGGCTGAAGGGGAGGGGAGTGGAGGGCAGGCAAAGGTGGAGGGGCTGAAGGGGAGGGGGTGGAGGGCAGGCAAAGGGGGAGGGGCTGAAGGGGAGGGAGTGGAGGGAAGGCAAAGGGGGATGGACTGAAGGGGAGGGAGTGGAGGGCAGGCAAAGGGGGAGGGGCTGAAGGGGAGGGAGTGGAGGGAAGGCAAAGGGGGATGGACTGAAGGGGAGGGAGTGGAGGGCAGGCAAAGGGGGAGGGGCTGAAGGGGAGAGGGTGGAGGGCAGGCAAAGGGGGAGGGGCAGAAGGGGAGGGAGTATAGGGAAGGCAAAGGGGGAGGGGCTGAAGGGGAGGGGATGGAGGGCAGGCAAAGGGGGAGGGGCAGAAGGGGAGGGAGTGTAGGGAAGGCAAAGGGGGAGGGGCTGAAGGGGAGGGAGTGGAGGGCAGGCAAAGGGGGAGGGGCAGAAAGGGAGGGAGTGGAGGGAAGGCAAAGGGGGAGGGGCTGAAGGGGAGGGGGTGAAGGGCAGGCAAAGGTGGAGGGGGTGGAGGGCAGGCAAAGGGGGAGGGGCTGAAGGGGAGGGAGTGGAGGGAAGGCAAAAGGGGAGGGGTTGAAGGGGAGGGAGTGGAGGGAAGGCAAAGGGGGAGAGGCTGAAAGGGAAGGGACCGGAGGGAATTGAGGGTCTGGAGCGGGGGGAGCGGAGGGTAGTGAAAGGGGGAAGGGCAAAAGGCGTGATAGTGGAGGGACTTGAAAAGGAAATGGTTGAGAGAGAGGGGGTGGAGGGAAGCGAACGAACTAGGGTCTGAACGGAAGCATAGGGAGAGACGCCAACGGGGAGGGAAGAAAAGGAGGCCAGAGGGCTGGAGGGCGCAAAGGGCGAGCTCGGGTTCTCAGCAGCTCCTTACTAAACAGGAATTTATAGACCTCATTTAAAATATTGTACGCCCGATCTTGCGCCGGAGGCAAAATTCCATTACCGTTTTAATAATAAAGGAGCAATATATACATATGTAACATAATACTTCGGCCATGTTTCAAATCATATCAGATTATAGCGATGTATAGATAACTTCCTATGTAAAGGAGTGTGTACCAATGTGTGTATATGTGATATATATATATATATATATATATATATATATATATATATATATATATATATATGTATATATATATATATATATATATATATATATCATATACACACACCCTCACACACACACACACACACTCACACGCACACACACACACCACACACACACACACACACACACACACACACACACACACACACACACACACACACACACACACACACACACACACACACACACACACACACACACTCACACACACACACACACACACACACACACACACATACATACGTACAATATATACATATATATGTGTGTGTGTGTATATATATATATATATATATATATATATATATATATATATGTATATATATATATATGTATATATATATATATATATATATATATGTATATATATATATATATATATATATATATATATATATATATATACATATATATATATTGTATATGTATATATTGTACATATAGTTCATGTATGTTTGCAGGTATGTATTTAAGTATGTCTGGATATACATAGGCTTCCGAGCACATACGCCATTCCCTGAAGAAAACCCGACGGTTTCCTGTCATTCCGAGCTTGTGCATTGGCGTCCATGCTCGGGCCGCTCGCTCCCCGCAGAGGCAGCGCCGCCACGGACGCCGAGGCGAGCAGGGCAGCTGCCCAGGCGGTCTGCCGCTCGTAAATTTCGCAGCCCTTCGAAGAGGCACTCAAGTGATCAGCTCGCTCGCGTTCGCGTGAATCGCAAGCGCGAGAGGCAATTATGCCGCCGAGACAGGCACGGGCCCCGGGATGCCGCGCGTGCCTCTCCCCCGCCGGGGAGGCGTGTGGGGGGGGGGGCAGGGGCGGGGAATGAGAAGAAAGAGATGCAAAGAGAAGACGGGTAAGAACGCCTCTATCATCACATCATCTTTTATTGGCCTCTTGGTCCTGATCTGCATTTCTTATAATGGGGCTGGCATCCACTGAGAGTCACCACGCCCCTCCGTGGCCCCGCCCACCGCATACTTTGTGCCTTTGGCGTTATATGTATGTACATGTATAAGTTTGCGTGTGTGTGTGAGTGTGTACATATACACACACATATGCATACACACACACACACACACACACACACACACACACACACACACACACACACACACTCACGTGTGTGTTTATAAATATATATATATATATATATATATATATATGTATGTATGTATGTATGGTATGTATGTATGTATGCATGTATGTATGTATGTATGTATGTATGTATGTATGTATGTATTTATGTATTTATGTATGTATGTATGTATGTATGTATGTATTTATGTATTTGTGTATGTATGATTGTATGTATGTATGTACAAATACTTTTTTTTAGTGATAGTGATGAAATTCCGGACTTTTGGAGAATATTGACACCTGAATCCTACCAGCTATGGACGTATGGTAACCCTACCTTATAAGGAAAGACACAAGATTAAAAATACTTATACTCATATTTCGGTTACACAACAACACACTCAACAGGCTATAATTAAGAAAAGAAAAAATACATAAACATATATTTGCAAAATTAGTTTCCTCTTTTTACATCAGTTAAGAGTAGCAATCCAGTTAGTATAATCATCATATGCTTTCATATTAGTAAACTCCAACCTTCGCTATGCTACGATCAGCACATAAAATCTCAATTTCTAATCTTGCCGAGGAAACTCTTACACTCTGAGATACAAAAGGCCTGCTTAATGTAAATTGCTTTTCATACGCGCGAAGACTATATTGCATTTTTCAGAGTCTGAGCTTATTCTCTGTATGAACATTTACGTGTTAACATGTGCACTTGTACAAACAACAATCTATTAGTCAATACAAATACGTACAAAACTATGTGTAAATATTTGGATCAGCAAGATAAAAATATCTCCATGGGCATGAATTTCAAATATGTACATGAATACTTACACACACACACACACACACACACACACACACACACACACACACACATATATATATATATATATATATATATATATGTATGTATGTATGTATGTATACATACATATACATATATATGTATATATAATACACACACACACACACACACACACACACACTTATATACATACATACATACATACATATATATATATATATATATATATATATATATATATATATATATATATCTATCTATCTGTCTGCCTATCTATCTATCTATCTAATTATCTATCTCTCTATCTATATATACATATATATATATATATATATATATATATATATATATATATATATATTCACTTACATATATACATTATATATACAAATGAGCTTAACATAAAATTGACATCTGCAACAGATGCCACTTCCTCAGGCAGCCCAAGGAGCTCAGCGCAGCAAAACGGCTTTGCCAAATCAAACTGATGTCCGGAGCACGCCAGGTTTTCTTCGGCCCTGACCCGGATGCGGCCGACGTCCAAGTTGCCCGGCCGAGGGAAAGTTGGTCACCTCGGCGCGGGTGCCATGTTATATGTATGACATATTGGAGGAAACTCCGGCTTGGGACGTGTTCAATATCTGGTGCCATTGTTGGGATCCTGGGAGGCTTCTCTGGCGGTCAGCTCGCGTCGGATGTTCAGTACCAAGGGATAAAACATATAAAACAAAAAAAGATAAGACAGGTGAGGAAATAAAACCAGTAGCGAAGAGAGGAAGACATGGACAAAATGCAACGAATAAACAGAGGGAGAATCTTCTATAAACGGAGGGAGGGGTTAAGAGAGTCGTAAAAGGTAGCATAGAAAAACAAAGAGGAATACAGAGGCCTGCAAAGAGGGGTGTAGAGAGAGAGGAACAGGTTAGGACGAGAGACAGAGGTGGTAAAACAGAATGGAGTATGTGTAGGCTGACAGACAGACAAACAGACAGACAAACAGACAGGCAAACAGGTAAGCGTGCAAGTATGTAAGCAGGCAGACAGCCAGACAGACAAGGATCAAGGGCAAGAGACAGACGAAATAAAGAAGAAAGATATAAAGAACAAGGTTTTTATCCTGAGTGAGCCCGAATGCTAAGGTAATGCGAAAAAATAGCACATCAATTTATCTGCGCGTTGTACATCGCCGGGCAGAAGAGTTTCGAGAAAGAACAGAAGCGTCAAATTAGATACATGTGCACTGGAGGAAAAATGCGGCCCTGAATTCCCACCCAAAACCCTAGTCGTTGCTGAAGGTAAAACAATTAGGGATGGTTTAGAGGCATGTTTGTGCCGCTGTTTGGCCGCAGGAGAGATGGAGGCCGGGGTGCAGGCGGACGCAATTCCATAGCACAACACTGATGTAAATTCCCAGTGCTTCATAGTTTACAGGTCAGCATTGTGCGGCGTCGAAGCCAGAGTGTGTAAAGACTGCTGCATTGTTCTTACCAGGGAATAACTCTTATCTTACCGTGCTAATGAATCTGTGCTAATTATTTTACAAGGATATGGACCACTATCTATTAAAAAGGTATTCAATATACATAAAAGAAAAATACTGTTATCGTGATAATAAACATACCTGAAAATAAAATGACATCAGCCATTTTCCCCTCAACTGAGTTCAGACTCGCCACAGGACCAATTTTCTTCTTCTCGCCTGTGTCTTGCATCCAGCCTTGAAAATCTTCAAAGGGATTTTGTTTAAACTTTAACCCGCGACGTAAGAGAATCCAACTCGTGCGTTGCATTTCCTCCATTCTATTTGTTTCTGCGAGGAAAGTTCAGGGGAACCAGAAACCTGCATCCGCGGCCCTTACTACTTCCCTTACCTCCCGCGCGCAATTCGGCGGACTCGGGAACCGCAGCATCTGCTCTTGATGTTTCCTCCTTCCCAGGATCTTGTTCTCTCTCCTCCGCCGTGGGATTCTTGCGATTAAGCTGCTCCAATTATTTTGTTTGTCTGTATCTGGGATTTCTGATAAGGATCGCCCGTCTTTTATCTCAGCGGCTGGGCGTGGTTTGGCTGGAAGACGCAGGTCGCCGCCTCTCCGTTATCGGCTGCTCAATATGCCCGAGCGCTTTCACGCCCTTGTTCCTTTTCGTCTCTCCTCTTCTGCCGTCTCTTTCTGTGCGCTCTTCTACATTTCTCGCTCTCTCCATTCGCTTTCCCTATTACCCTGCTGTCACTGCCTATTCACCTCCCACTTTCTCTTTCTTTCTATCCCGCATTTCCGTCCCTGATAGGGACTCGGGATGTGTCGAATCGATTCCCTTCTCCTCCCGGCCTCCTTCGCCTCGAGAGTCATCGCTTCGCCGGGCAGATGTTAACAGGAATTCTCACTGCGGTGGCCGGGGAGGCTCTCAGTTGAGCTAGACAGCTGGAGACTTATTGCTATGAGTCTGAATCCGTTGATTAGCACACTTATAAATCTGCCCGAGCTGTCATTCGCTCGGGAAATAAAACACTGTTCATTTTAAATCTCACTGACTTCTTATTAGCTTTAACTGTCTATCTAAATCATTGAAGAAACGAGCCATGGCTTAGATAATGGCGCTCATTCTTCAGTGTCAGCTGTGACATGCGTTACGTGAGTTCCACCTCGCCCGTCTATGATCCCGCTAATATTCAGTAGATAAATACATATAAGGACACCTGGGCACCACCCACGTGTATATCTAGTCTGCATCAGATATTATCAGGCGTTTAGGACACGCTAGTGATGCCATTCAGGCGGCGACCTCTCCCGTAAAAATTGTAGGCTCTAATGACCCGACAAGTTGAAGGCAATCCTTTGATGGCTAATGAATCTTAAATACTTGAGTCGACTCAGTTGACTTTCTTCTTTTTCAGCTTCCGTGACCTTCTCCTCCTCCTCCATATCCTCCCCCTCCTCCTCATACACTTTTTTCGACTTCTCAGGCTCTGTCTTTATCTTCATTATCTTATTATTTCTCTCCTGTGTGTCGTTTGCACTGATCTCCATCTTTACTCGTTTACTTTCTATACTTCTCTCATTAATGGTACATATTTTTGTTTTTCTCTCCTTCTCCTGCTCTTCACTCCTCTGCTCATTTGTTTCTTCTCCTCTTCGCATTCCTCTTCATTCTCCTCCCCCTCCTCTTCTTTCTCCTCCTCCTCTCCCTCCTCCTCTTCCTCTTCCTCCTCTTCTTCCTCTTCCTCCTCCTCTTCCTCTTCCTCCTCCTCTTTCTCTTCCCTCTCCTCTTTTTCTCCTGTCTCTCCCCCTCCCCCTCCTCTTCCTTTTATACACCAGTTCCTTCTTCCGTTTCCTCTCATTCCTTCTCATCCCTAATATTTTGCAAATACAATTAGTAAAATCTTATTTCAAATCTGCTTACGCCAAGAATTACATCACCAGCATTTTGGAGGGTCATCCTTCACTCTCGAGGAGGATCGTTTTGACACGTCCTCGACCTGTTTCCCTTGCCCCTGGCTCCCACATCACCCCCCCCCCCCAGGGATCCCTAGTTTCTCGAGACCGCGAGCCGGAAATAGTGTCTCCATAGCACAATATCTCTACGTTACATCCCCTAACAGTCTCGCATGCCAAGTTTAAAGCGTTTTTTTTTTTTTAGCTTCACCTGGCGAGAATAACTACCTTGTTTATTTTTTTATAGGCTTGCCTTAACGAGCTTCTCTTCCATGTGTTTTAAACTTTGAAGGAGCCAAAAAAGAAAAGAGATATGGCCATCATTTTTCAGTGAGGCCAAGCTGACGGGGGTCGTGGGGCGAGGGGATCCCGTGGGAGAAGGACCGGGGGAGAGGGGGTGCTCCGGGCGGGGAGGGGTCCTGGGAGGGGCTTAGGGCCAGGATAGCTTTGGCTGCACGAGTGGATTTGGTAAACAAGTAGATGGTTCTGATAAGCAAGGTCTAGTATTTTTCGTAAACCTGGGAATCGGTAAGAAAAACATGCGGACGTTTTTTTGGTAAGGTTCTGTGTGAATTGTTGCGCATGTGGACGGTTTGGGACAAATCATATAGATAAGCAGATCATCAGTAAGTAGCTACGTGTTTGGTTCTGTTCAGCTTCGAAATCATTCTGGCAAAATATATTGCTCATTCTAATGAATATACGGTGTCCTTTAAATAGCCATGCGGATAACTCATGAACGCAGATGTGAGTTGATAACAACATACAACAATCCTTAAACAAATAAAACCATCAATTACAATTCGATTCGCACGCGAGCAGCTTCCTCACAGGAGCGCGACAAAGCCCGAGCGGCCTCTATGCATGTGCACTGAGCCTCCCGCCTGCAGGTGGCGCCCGCATTGAGGAAGCAGAGCAAGGAACGGCGGCCTCTCGCGCCCACGTCCTCATAATATTCCCACTCGACGGTCCGGGCGCTGGGGGTCCGGGGTCCGCCTCCTGTCGTGTCTCGGGCCTCCTGTCTCCCGCGGGGCAGTGGGAGCGACAGCGCGGGAGCAAAGGGGCAATGGTTTCATGCCTTCTGTGGCGAGTGGATGATCGCGTCGGTGTCTCTGGTGATTTGCATTGGTGGATGGGTTATGATGTACAGATTCTCATTCTGTTTAATTTAATTATTAAGGCAGTGTCAATACCTAGAATATTAGGATGTGAATTTTTCGAGCAATTCACCAGTCCCTAACCAAAGTTTCAAACAATGCAGAATGCTTTATCACATTAATATTGCGGTCGCTAAAGTTTAGAAGTAATGCAAATACCCAAATTTATTTGATGTATATGGATAGTTTGTTGAGTCAGGCGTTGTTATGAGGCAGACCTCGCCATCTGCTGTGAATTATGATTATTTCTCCACTCTAAAATATACCTTTGAATATCAAATTTATCGTAATGAAATGATAAAGACACTCATCGGCAAGTGAAATAAGACTCGCCGCTCGCATTACACGGCAGGTGCATCTCGAGCTCACTCAAATGAACTCCAGCTGTTATGATATCACTCTTAATTATACGCAACGGAAAGAACGGCAATGATTCTTTGGCAACAGATAGGCTGAATCTACCGTTCGCGCTGCCACTGTTTAGATATGGTTTTCACTTCATCCAAGGGAGACATTTATCTGAAAGACAGACAATTTGGAACGAACATTCCCTCTTTCCTAAAGGGTTGAGAATCTTTGTATCGACAACCAATACATGACAAAGAATGGACCTTAACTGCCTATAAATCTCGGCGATGTAGTTGATTTAAGTCATTCCTCTGCTCTTTTTGTTTATTCTCCATCTCCCCCTCTTCCTCTTCTTCCTCTTCTTTTTCTTCCTCCTCCTCCTCCTCCTCCTCCTCCTCCTCCTCCTCCTCCTCCTCCTCCTCCTCCTCCTCCTCCTCCAGCCTCACATGACCCGCACGGACATCCTGTGCTCCGCAGGTGTGTGACCTACTGACCTGCTGGGCTCTCAGACGAATAGAATATTCCAGCACCGCCGACAGTCCTTGTGATTCTCAAAAGGCCGTCATGTAGGAAATTATCACGCCGACAGCTGCGAGGAAAAGGGAAAAATGAAGAAACAAGTTAGTTGGAGTCTCCCGCTCGGTAAAAAGAGCCGACCTCCCTTTCCCTGGGACTCTGCTAATGGGCCGCAGTAATAACCTAAGAAGCCGATCGCTCCCTATCTCTCGCCTGCTCTCCGCTCGCTTCGTCTCCCTCTCTATCTATTTATTTTTCTATCTCTCTCTCTCTCTCTCTCTCTCTCTCTCTCTCTCTCTCTCTCTCTCTCTCTCTCTCTCTCTCTCTCTCTCTCTCTCTCTCTTCTCTTCTCTTCTCTTCTCTCTTTCTCTTTCTCCTCCCCTTTCTCTTTCTCCCCCTCTTCTCTCTCTCTCTCTCTCTCTCTCTCTCTCTCTCTCTCTCTCTCTCTCTCTCTCTCTCTCTCTCTCTCTCTCTCTCTCTCTCTCTCTCTCTCTTCTCTTCTCTTCTCTTCTCTTCTCTCTTTCTCTTTCTCCTCCCCTTTCTCTTTCTCCCCCTCTTCTCTTCTCTCTCTCTCTCTCTCTCTCTCTCTCTCTCTCTCTCTCTCTCTCTCTCTCTCTCTCTCTCTCTCTCTCTCTCTCTCTCTCTCTCTCTCTCTCTCTTTCTCGCAACCCTGGAGTAAAGGGGAAGAAAGAAGACCGCTTGAAAGTGCCGCCGTATCTAACATTACCACTTTATCCTCCAAGACACAGAGCGGCGCCTTGGGACCTCCGGAAACGGGCCACTTAATACGAGTGCTACTGTATTTATAGCTTGAGAAAATTACATTAATCCTGTACCTTTCGGGACTGTTTAAATGAGAAGCCAAAATACACAGCAGAGAGAGAGAGAGAGAGAGAGAGAGAGAGAGAGAGAGGGAGAGAGAGAGAGAGAGAGAGAGAGAGAGAGAGAGAGAGAGAGAGAGAGAGAGAGAGAGAGAGAGAGAGAGAGAGAGAGAGAGAGAGAGAGCTCTGACGTCCTCTCCCTCTCCCTCTGGACAACCCCCCCCCCCCCCCATTCCCCATAACCTCTACAAACATATCCTGCAGAGTAGTGAACAGGATGAGTGTGTTTGCGTTTCTTAGTGCGCCGCCTTCGCCACTGTAGTCGTAGGTCTCTTGTTTGTGTATGTGTGTACCCCCGTGAATGGCCGTGTGTACAGACGAGCATCGGAACATTGCCTTTAAGAACACGTTCGAATATTGCTGATTTTTTCTTTCTCTCTTTTTTCACACTGCAGTGGCGCGGTAGACACTCAGAAAATGACACTACTTCCCTCTATTCTTTTTCCCTTTTTTCGCGATGATACATCTCTTTGACTTTTATCTGTTGGAAAAAAAATATCGAAAACGTTCTTCTTCTGATGTAGATGTAAAATGAAATATGTCCTAAAAATTACTTTTCGATCCAAGGTCTATATTTAATAGAAATTGACGTCTTGAAATGTGGAGGTCGTACAAGTTCCACATTTTTTTGTTTCCCTGTTTTCTTTTCTTTTTTCTTTTATTTCTTCCTTTCTTTCGTTGTTTTCCCTTTTGTTTCCTTGTCCTTCTTTATTTAAGGCATGAATGATTTTCTTTTTTTTTACGCGCCAACTCCATGAACCTACTTGTTAAAAAAATGTCTTTCTCATATCTGTGAAGATAATCAGTGAAAACAGGCGCAGATCCCCACGTCTACACGCTACGGCTTCCTTACGACCCCCATTAGAGCGAAGGATATTGCGGGGACGTGACGGCCGGGATCCGGAGCTGTGACTCGGGCGGCGCCTGTTTCGGCACAAGGACGCCGACGCCCGCACGCAGAAACACGCGCATGTGTGTTTGTGTGTGTGTATATATATGTACATATACATATGTATATATATGTATATATATTCTCATTCTTATTCATTTTCTTTATCAAGTGATTTTGTTGAATTTTGACGTATCAGTGAATCATGGCTTCCTCTCAATTTCATCAAGATTTTTTTGCAAGACCGGACTAGTCGTTTTCGCCCACAGGGAGAGCGCCATTCCCAAGAGCAGGCGGTTCCCCCTCCCCCTTCCCCTCGGGCCTATCGGTAGGAACCCCCCCCCCCACTCCCCCTCGGCGGAACGAGGAGCTCACCCGACCCGCACCTGCACGGCATGGCGACCAGCTGCCGCCTCTCGCCACTTCGACCTCCACTTATCGGTGAGTGACTCCGCCATCCGGGCCGGTGGGGCGCGCCCCTGCTACGAGGCCATAACTGCAGTTACGACAATAGCTGCGAGTCGGCCATTGCCGGGGTTCCGACGGCCGTCAGCGGGCGGGAAGGACGCTCGTCACCAACGCAAGTTCCAGTTTTCGGGTTTCCGACCGATGTCTGCCCCCCCTCCCCCTCCTCCCTGCCCACCCCTCCTCGTCTTGTACAGCGACATCAAGGGCCGTTTCCGGGAGGAAGGGAGCTGGAGAGGGAGGGGAGGCAGCGGGAAGAGGAATGAAATAGGCGAGAAGTTAGACTTCGTCTGTTCTGTTTGGTATTTATGCGTTGCATTATATTTCGTGTAGGTTTTAAAATTCAAGTTCATGTGGTTCGTTGCGGGCCACCAAGTAATAAATGTCCTCCCACAAGACGAAAAGGGATGTTCTGTTGTGTGTTTGTTGTTGTCGTTGCTTTTGTTGTTGTTTTTGTTGTGATGTCACAGGAATCTCGACACTTTGCTGTTAATTCACACTGCAAATAAATATATCTCATATTTGCAAATGAAAGAGACAGTTCCATTAAGAATTCAACCAATTAATAATGGCTTTGGATAAACAAAATACTTCCCGAGTATAATATGTTTATCTAGAATATTCACGCGGAATTCACGTGAATTTTGAACTAGTGCAAATACATTACTTTTAACGATCATTTGGTATATTCTAAATTAGTCACATAATTTACAAGATAATATGATGTACGGAATTAAATTTTGGGCATTTATGTAGCGGATACGCATACCAACTTTCGTGCCTTTCAGGACTTCCGATTATGGATTATGACGCCCATTCTTAATCACCAGAAGATTTTTAACGTTTGTCAATTGGTCGCAAGTTAACATATAAAATAGAAGTTTTGAGCCTATAAAATCACACACCAAATGACTAAATAAACAGATAAATGAATGGATATCAAGAATTCAAAAGTGCTAACCCTAAGACCCCAACATCCAGAAGATGCTCTCGCTCTCTCTCTCTCTCTCTCTCTCTCTCTCTCTCTCTCTCTCTCTCTCTCTCTCTCTCTCTCTCTCTCTCTCTCTCTCTCTCTCTCTCTCTCTCTCTCTTCATTTTGGAGAATTACCTGTATTCTCTAATCTACTTTTCTGTGATGATTATTTTGAATGAAAACCATTTTACGTCCTCGCAGATCATATTCATATTTCCTTGCTTCCTCACTCTTTTTCCCACCAACATCATCATCATGTTAAATATTTTCCTGCCCATTATATCAAGAATAACACTTAAGCCTTATTGTATTGGCCGATATTCCCATGACAAGCAACATCATAAATGTATCCGTAAATACCAATCCAAAACGGGAATGTTTTCAATGCCATGGTAGAATTAGAGTTTAAAGATACCTGAGCTCTAAATGCCATCGCAACACCCAATTCTGAGAATGTTTGCCTTCCTGATTGTCATCCGGCGAAGACATATGAGTAAAGTGCAAATTGCTAGTTGGTATGGAAGACGGAAAGGGGCAGGAATTAGTAAAACTGGCACCTTTTTCATTAATAAATGCTGTTACGCTAACGCTGCTGTGTTATCTCAGCATACAACCTCGCTGTCTATATTCTTCCCTCACTCTCGCTCGCCCTCGATCCCGAAGCTCCCTCGCCTGCTCTTGTAAAATGGATAATTATCAATATGTCTCTTTAATCTTTGCTTGTTGGCGCTTCATCAAAACAACTACAACAGTATCAACAGCGATTCGGTGGGTTCCGCCTTCCCCTCTGTCTGTCTGTTTATTTGTCTATCTGTTTGTCTGTGTGCTTGTGTTTGTCTGTCCATCTATCTGTCTATCTTTCTCTCTCTCTCTCTCTCTCTCTCTCTCTCTCTCTCTCTCTCTCTCTCTCTCTCTCTCTCTCTCTCTCTCTCTCTCTCTCTCTCTCTCTCTCTCTCTCTCTCTCTCTCTCTCTCTCTCTCTCTCTCTCTCTCTCTCTCACCCCCCCCCCTCTCTCTCTCTATCTATCTATCTCTCTTTCTCTCTCTCTCTCTCTCTCTCTCTCTCTCTCTCTCTCTCTCTCTCTCTCTCTCTCTCTCTCCCACCTCTCTCTCTCTCTCTCTCTCTCTCTGTCTTCCCCCCACCTCTCTCTCTCTCTCTCTTTCTCTCTTCCCCCCACCTCTCTCTCTCTCTCTCTCTCTCTCTCTCTCTTCCCCCCCACCTCTCTCTCTCTCGCTCTCTCTCTCTCTCTCTCTCTCTCTCTCTCTCTCTCTCTCTCTCTCTCTCTCTCTCTCTCTCTCTCTCTCTCTCTCTCTCTCTCCCCCCCTCTCTCTCTCTCTCTCTCTCTCTCTCTCTCTCTCTCTCTCTTTCTCTCTCTCTCTCTCTTTATATGTATATATACATATATGTACATATATGTATATATACATATATGTACATATATGTATATGTATATATATGTATACTTTGTACTTGTTTTAAATGTATTTGTGCGTATGAACTTTGGATTCATTTTATTTATTTCTGCTTATTTATGCACATCCATTGTACATATTCATTCTGCACACACATACACACATATAAGTCTAACTGAACTGTATGTTTATATTATTTGTGCTGTAAACTATAAACTAATTTAATTTTGAATATTTTTGAAAATATATTTCAATATCTTTTGTCATATTACTTTGTGAGAGCGATCTCTCCCGGATCTGTCCCTGCTCTGAGTGCAATAACCAATGCATTTTCAACGTTTATGGAGTTGTCAGTGACCAATGTTTTCTATATATAAAGTTGTCCATCACTCGCCCTTTGGTGGGGGCTGCATGCACTTACAAAGCGACATGTAGAATTATACATAGGAACTGTACTTGTTTACTTGTTTGTCTGTTTAGATAGTTGTCTGTATATGAGAAAAAATAGGCTGAAGGAGAAAGAGAGAGAGAGACAGAGAGACAGAGATTTTCGATACAAGCAGAGTAACACTTGCATAATCCCGTAACGTCCCCCCCCCCCCCCCCTGTCCGCCGGGCGCACTCCCGGCCCTCTGCCCCCGAGGCGCGTGCAAAGCGCTTCGACTCCTCGGCGCGGTTCGCTGATGCTCCAAGATAATCCGCCTTTAAGCCGAGGATTA
>NC_061821.1:41745126-41750126 GCF_019202785.1 Penaeus chinensis | reverse complement strand
AAAAGCCGGAGTGGCGTTGGCGCGGGCGATTGCGTGGTAGAATACACTTGAGCTGTTATCTCGGGGCTGAGGACGCTCTTCTCGGGCATGTGGGTGTTGAACGCCGTGCTTCGTGGAGAGGTTCACGGCAGGATTCGGCTCGGGGAAGGTCGGGGCACTGGGTGAGGAGAGAAGCTGATCCTCCAAGCATCTTACGTGAACAACCAACACCTACAAAAAGAGATGCCAAGCCACCGTCTTTGAGCGTTCCTTAACAATCTCATTAGATCTTGCTAAAGACTTCTAAAGATTTCAAACAGCCGTCTTTCCCTCCTTACCTGCAATATACCTGCACGACAAGTTACAAAAGTGACAGTAATAATGGCGTTGTTCCGCTACTCTGGCCATTCTTTCCTCAGAGCTTTGTTATGTCTTGACATAAAAGCGTTCATTCACGCAGTACGAGACGCTCTTGGCTTTGAACCTCAGTCCTACCTGAGATGTTATGATAATGGTTCATGATTGGTCAATTACTTGTTTAAAAATGTGTATGGCATGTTTGAACATCAGCCAGTCAGCAGTGCGGTGACAAGTGTACTTTCCCGTGCCAAATACCGCGGCCTGCCATTGGTCAAATACTCTTGGTTCCCTCGCTAAGTAGCAGAATTTTAAAGCTGTTTCCAAAGCAATAGTATTCAAGAATAAACCAGGCAACTCGCTTTCACCAACCTCGCTGAACGGAGCTCAGTCAGTCATAACCGTCGCTTGCACACAGCATCATCGACTGAGGCGAAAACCCTTTGAGCTGCCGAGCCAACCGTCCGCATTCATCCGCCGCCCTGCTTCGGCCCAGATTCAGTTCACTCACCTGAAAACAAACCAAAATTCTGTTAACGAAATGAAATGAATCGACCAATAAAATGAATATGATGCAAAAGCTCGCAGTATCCACGACTTCATTGACTCTGGTGCCTGCGGAAAGGCCAATCAGAAAAACAATGAATTGATAATTAGCTGAAACAAAGAAAATTGCAACAAGTAAGAAAGCTCCCCCCTCGTCGGTGATCAGCAGACAGCAATGGCCGTGAAATATGAGAGTTTTTTTTGCCGTCTTTTATTCGTTCTATCTCCTCCTCCTTTCCTCTCTGCAAGATTAATGGTCACAAGTGTGCCATTTTTGTGGCTTGACGCCGCTGTTTAGGCCTACAAGGAGAAATTTGTGAATTTACCTCAAAGAAAATTGGATGCGGATATAAGCACATACACATTCATATAGATAGGCACACACACACACACATACACACACACACACACACACACATACACACACACACACACACACACACACACACATATATATATATATATATATATATATATATATATATATATATATATATAATTTATATATAAATATATACAGATATTTATTTATTTATGCATATATGTGTGTGTGTGTGTTTGTGTGTGTGTGTGTGTGTGTGTGTGTGTGTGTGTGTGTGTGTGTGTGTGTGTGTGTGTGGTGTGTGTGTGTGCGTGTGCACATTTACACATACATACAGACATATATATATAAATAGATAGATAGATAGATACATACACACACACACACACACACACACACACACACACACACACATATATATATATATATATATATATATATATATATACATATATATGTGTGTGTGTGTGTGTGTGTAAATATGTGTAGGTAAGTATGTGTGTATATATGTATATATATGTGTAAATATGTGTGGGTACGTATGTGTTTATATATGTATATGTATATATGTATATATATATGTATATATATGCATATATATGTAGATATACATACATATATACATACATATTTACATGCATATATATATACACACATATATATATATATGCATATATTCATATATACTTATATATATGTATATATATGTAAATATTTGTAGACATACATACATACACCCATCTACGCACACGCACTCAAACAGAGTAAAACTAAAACTGAGAACGACGCTCAAAAACAACCCTCCCCGCGGCGAACAAGGTCAGCAAAGTTAGAGTATTTGCGTGTTGTTCACCTGAGCCGAGACAAAGGTGTGTGTTGCCTGCCAGGTAAGATAGCGTCGAGGTGGGGGGGGGGGGGAAGGGGGGGCGTGAAGAGGGGAAGGAGGCAAAAGACGAAGAGAAGGACAAGAAGAAGGATAACGGTAATGATGGGAGATTGAAGGCGGCGATTAGAACGTAGGGAGAGAGGAGAAAAGAGGACAGTAAATAGATGCGAAACTGAAAGGAGAGATCGTAAACTTAAGATGTGCATATATTACTGTTGGAAGGAAAAAGGGCGCGGGAGAGACAGTGTGGGGGGGGGTGTATGAAGGATGGAAGGAGGGAGGGAGAGAGAGAGAGAGAGAGAGAGAGAGAGAGAGAGAGAGAGAGAGAGAGAGAGAGAGAGAGAGAGAGAGAGAGAGAGAGAGAGAGAAATAAGCAGAGAAAGAAAGGAGAGAGACAGGTAGAGAGGAAGAGAGAGAGAAATAAAAATTGAAAGAAAGAAAGAGAGAGAGAGAGAGAGAGAGAGAGAGAGAGAGAGAGAGAGAGAGAGAGAAAGAGAAAGAAAGAAAGAAAGTGGGAAAGGGAGTGAAAGAAAGAAAGACAGAGAGAAACAAACAAAGAAAGCGAGCAAGAAGGAAGGCAAGACAGAAACAGAGAGAGAAAAAAGAAAGAAACAGAGAGAAAGAAGCGCAGAGGGAAGGGGGGGGGGGGAGACAGAGACCAAAGAGGCGAGATTCTCCTGAAGGCGAGGAATCCGCTCGTTCCCGCAAGTGACTTGGCGGCCGCGCGACGTAAGGTCTCATTCCGTCTTCGCTTTTCCTTTCTCTCTGTTTTCACGATCGATACTTTTTTTTTTTTTTTTTTTTTTTTTTGTCTTTTCACCGAGTCGTTTTTAAGGCCCATTGACATACTCAATGTTAGTGTGATTATTATTATTGTTGTTATCATTATTGTTCATATTAGTGTTGTTATTAGTGTTGTTGGCATTAACTTCATCATTAATACCACTATCATTGTCATTATCATTATTATAACTGTTATTGTAATCATTATTATAATTGTTATTGCAATCATAATTATCATATTATCATTATCATGACTGTAACTATTACTATCAGTCATTATCATGTGCCATTACCATTATTGTATCATGAAATTAGCACTCATAACTTCATTATCTTTATCATTATCATTATTAGCAATTCTTCGCCGAACGGAGGTTATATCCACACCTTGGTTTATTGGCGGATAATTAAATGGGATTATTCGAAAAGTTACCGACGGATTCTGGTTTAACATTTTAGGCGCATTGGCCATGTCGCCTTGGAATCTGAGAGTGAGTTTGGGCAGATTTTGGAGCAGGTCGATAGACTGCTAAGGGTAGATTCGTGATGACCATTAGTAGACTCGGGGCAGGTTGATAAGTCAGTAGATTTTGAAGGCCTCTTAGGGAAGAGGATATTTTTAATCAGATTAACAGTCAATGGGGGTGAACTGAAGAGGATCTTAAACGTAGAATAGACAGACACACCATGCAGAAAGGACGAGGGCAGATCAGAGTAGAGATTTGCATTTCCTTAATGCTATCTAGCTATTATTATTTTTTTATCACTGCCGCCGCTGTTTCCCTTTCTTTCCTTTAATACACGATTTAGCCATCTTTTTTTCTCCTGTAATTTCCGCCATTCCCCTCTTCACTCACGTCTCCCCTTCTTTCCCGTTTACAAATTAATATCATGATCGTTATTCCCCCAAATGAAAAATATTTCTTATCATTTTTCACCATTCCCGGTCTTCCCTTTCTCCTCCCTTTCCCTTCCTCTTATCAACCCTATTACCAGTTTTTCTTCTTTTGTATTTTATTGATATTCTTCTTCTCTTTCCTCTCTTTTGCTCCCTCGTTCCCATCCTATTTACTAGATATCACTTCCTCGATATTTCCATTTTTATTGCTATTTTACCTCTTCTTCTTTTATTTGTTATTCTTTTCATGTCCGTGCTACTATGTTCTCCTTACTCCTCTCCTATTCCTTCCTTTTCCGCTCTTCTCCCTTTTCTCTCCTCTCTTTGTGTCTCTTTCCTCTCTTCTCCTCTCCTCCTTTCCTCTGCTTTACTTCTTATTTATCTTTATTCCTCTTTCTCCTTGTCTCCTCTCCCTTACCTCTCTTCTTTTTCTCTCTCCTCCTCCTCCTTCCTTCTCTCTCCTCTTCTTGTCCATTCGTCCTTTCTTATTCTCCCACGTTTCTCTCCTTTTCCTTTCTTCCCCGCCTCTCTTTCTTCTTTCTTCCCCCTCCTCCCGTCTCTTCTCCTTTTCCCTTCCCCTCTCCTCCTCCCTCCCTCTCCTCTCCCTTCCCTCCGCTCTTCCCTTACTCTCCGCCCTCCTCTTTTTCATCCTTCCCCCTTTCCCTCTACTTTTCCTTTCCTCTCCTCTTCCTCTCCTCTTCCTCTCATCTCCCTCTCCTCTTCCTCTCCTCCTCCTCTCTTCTTCCTCTCCTCTCCCTCTCCTTTCCCTCTCCTCTCCCTCTCCTCTTCCTCTCCTCTTCCTCTCTTCTTCCTCTCCCCTTCCCTCCCTCTCGCTCTCCTCTCCCTCTCCTCTTCCTCTCCTCCTCCTCTCTTCTTCCTCTCCTCTCCCTCTCCTTTCCCTCTCCTCTCCCTCTCCTCTTCCTCTCCTCCTCCTCTCTTCTTCCTCTCCTCTTCCTCTCCTCTCCCTCTCCTCTTCCTCTCTTCTTCCTCTCCTCTCCCTCTCCTCTTCCTCTCCCTCTCCCCTCCCTCTCGCTCTCCTCTCCCTCGCGCTCAGGAGGCCACGAGGCAAGCCAACTTTCCTCCTCCGTTTTGGCGACCTTTCCAAAATCTTTATCGCCGTCTGCCATGCCCAAAAAGGAGAGGAAAACAAAGGTGAAAATGCGGAAGATTTATGTATGTTTAACGAAGGAGGTAAAGAGAGAAGTGAAATTGAAATAGAATAACGTACA
>NC_061821.1:41717626-41720126 GCF_019202785.1 Penaeus chinensis | reverse complement strand
CCGTTCACTAATGCGTACATTCCATCGCATATGTGATGTGCTGAATTCAATGTAATAGTCAAAATTATTTTATATTAATGTGATTTTCTAATTATCGCATTTAGTCGAAATGAACGTTTATCTTCGTGCTTGATTCATTCTTGGCGTGAGCTCACTCACACTTTCTTTCTCACTCACTCTTACTCTCGCTCACACTTACACACACTCACTCATCCGCGAAGAACAAAAGACACAGAAAACTTTTATTTATACGGTTTGTTGTTGTTGCAAGCGTAAAGATCGATGTCGTATCTCTTTTGCCCACGATTTTGCCAGTCTTGACGAGTGAATAGAACATGATGCACCTCTCTTATTTTACTTTTACCGCTACTTTAGTCTCCCTCTCCTATTTTACTCTTCCTCCTTGTGGAAAAATACAACAATGAAAAAAGACAAAAATAAATTCAAAACTAACCTTAGAAATTTAATATTTACATAGAAAATTAGAGTAAACACTTAGCATCCACCCCTCTCTGCTGATTTTCTTTTCTCTTACTATCTTAGCCCTTACGTGTACGATCTGGTTCAACGACAAAGCATAGCCGTTGGACCGAGTATTTCCGACACGGCACCAAAGGAGAACCTGATGCAGCTACGGTCGCCTTACGATGCTGTGGGAAGGACGTCAACGGAAGATCACCATAGGCCTGTGACCAGGAGTCCGTCAGTGCAGGCATTAAGCCGCCCGAGGATGTCGTGGAAGGGTGCCGCCAACCGGGACGCCCGTAGATCCAGCGAAGGACCAGGAACTCGCCAGTGAAGGTCCCAGTCACCCCAGGATGTTGTGGAAGGAGCTCGCCAGCGTAGGTATCACCGCCCTGAGATGCCGGAAAGGGCGCCGCTTGCCCGGACGCCCGTAGATCCAGACGAAGGCTACAAGGACGTCTGGACGAGTACGCAGCCGAGAAGGACCTGGACGTGATCTGCAAGGACGTGTGGACGAATATGTCGCCGAGTTAGACCTGGACGAGGACTACGAGGAAGTCTAGATGAATCCGAAATCGAGGAGGACTTGGAAGGGTCTTCGTGGACGCCGATGAAGGATGGATTTCACCAAGAACAGGACGACAAGGACGAGCGGCCACGAACATGGCTCGAGGACAGCGCGCGCAAGAACAAAATGACCACTCAATCAGATCCAGAAAGAAATGGTCACCCCTTGAAGCACATTAAATGGTGCCTTGAGGGCAAGGCGCGAGTAGGTGACCGATCAGGTCAATATGCAGATGAGTCACAGCTAAATCAAGCAGCGGAAACCTTAGGGGGTCCCTCCTCTCTCTCTCTCTCTCTCTATCTCTCTCTCTCTCTATCTATCTATCTATCTATCTATCTATCTATCTATCTATCTATCTATCTATCTCCTTTCTATATCACACCACCCTTTCTTCCCCCACCTCCACATTTCTCCCTTTCTTCCCACCCAACTCCACTTCCTCTTTCTCCCCCCATCACCAACCTCTCATTATCTTCCCCCTCCGCACACCTCTCCTTTTTCCCCCATCCCTCCCCTCTCCTCTCCCCCCCTTCCCACTTTCCTACCCTACCCCCTCTCCTCCCTTCCCCTACCCCTCTCCTCCCTCCTGTATGCAGGTACACACACAGACATGTATGTATATGTGTATATGTATACGTATGTATATATATATATATATATATATATATATATATATATATATATATATATATATAAGGACACCATCAGTCAATGTCGACTAAGGCATTATTGTCTATAACCACTCCCGTATAGGTAGAGTCAATACCTGGGCGAAAGAATGTGAGGAGCAAGCTGTTGCCCATGCAGCAGGCTCCCTCTCTCCACGCAACTGATGGATCCAAAGGAACGGCAGAGACCAATACGGTTTGGCACCAGCGGCGTCGCAGGAGTTGCCAGGACGAGGTCGCATGCGACAACGAACTGCTTCAGGGACTCCGGCGCCGGATTTTCCTCAGGGTTGACTCCCGAAACCTTTTCCATTTTATAGATGCTACAAGGCAGTGGATTGTTTTGTATATGAACTACAAGGCAGCAGTCGGGCACCACTAACCCAATATTTGCAAATCCGTCCTTGTGTGCATGTGTGTGTTGGGGGGGGGGGGGGGGGGGGGGGGGGGGGGGGGGGGGGTAGAGACAATAAGGCCATAGTCGACATTGATTGATATGCATTATACATATATATACATATATATGTATATATATACATTATATATGTCTATGTACGTATTTATGCATATACCTAAATATAGGGAGAGAGAGAGAGAGACAGACACACATATACACAGACACTGTCAGGTACTTGATATCACTGCTGTCCACCAATTTGTCAGGGGTTTGGTTGACTTAAACTCACGGTCTGGTTCCAGTGTTTATTGATGGTAGAAGGTTCTTGATAGCGTAGCGTAGACGGAGGTTAAAGTGGCCGGCTTGTGCAAAAGTAGGGACCCGGGCAGCGGTTAGGCCCGG
>NC_061821.1:41705126-41710126 GCF_019202785.1 Penaeus chinensis | reverse complement strand
AATACATATAATACATACGTGAACGGTGCCCTCCATGGAATCAGGTGATGCAGATCCTTTGTGGGAAATATCGTAATTGGGGAAATGTTTTAGTAGGTCTTCACTAGTCGACATTTTTTTATAGGAGTGCTTATTAATGATCACTCAAAATATCAAAAAATAAATAGAGCAGTCGATAGACATCAAAATAGGTTCTTAAGAAACGATTATAGATCACAACGTCTCTCCATCTATCTTTTACCTTGTTCATCTGTATGGTTCTCCTTCTCTCTCTCTCTCTCTCTCTCTCTCTCTCTCTCTCTCTCTCTCTCTCTCTCTCTCTCTCTCTCTATCTATCTATCTATCTCTCTCTCTCTCTCTCTCTCTCTCTCTCTCTCTCTCTCTCTCTCTCTCTCTCTCTCTCTCTCTCTCTCTCTGTGTGTGTGTGTGTGTGTGTGTGTGTGTGTGTATGTGTGTGTGTGTGTGTGTGTGTGTGTGTGTGTGTGTGTGTATTAAAGCGAAACCCCTTCCTTTTCCTTTCATTTAGAATAAGCAGCAGATGTAAGAACGTCGACACTTTATCCCTCCGCTGTATTTTTCCTCGCACAAGGACCCCGAATTTGCATGCTGTATTCACCTCCTAAATATATGAGCGGAAACGGATCGTATGAAACAGAACGTAGTTGCTGCTGCATTTTTTTATTATCATTATTTTGCTTTCTTGTTTTGGTTTTATTTCCACTTCCACTCTTTTTTTTTTTTAAACCAACAGCGCTCGGTTATGAAAAACTGTTGTAATATACTATAATGCCGGAATAAAATGTAAATATGAAGAAAAGATTCCAGCTCTGTAAAGTAGACCAAAAAAAAGAAAAAGAAAAAAAAGTTGATCAGGCGTAAAACACGGACAGGGAAATGTTATTTAAGGCGGTGCTTTTAAAAGTGAGTGGAGTGAATTTAGGAAAATTAAGGTGAATGAGTGAAAGTAAGTTAGGGAGATAAGGAGGAATGAGTGGAGTGACTAGGTAAATGAATAAGTAAAAGGAAGGCCACATTTATGGAAAATGAAAAGAAATGGAGAAAAGGTGAAAGAAAATGTTAAATAAGAGGAATGGGTAAAGAAAAATATAAAACAAAGAACAAAAGGAATGTGGCCAAATGATGACAGACGGAATACACAAAGACCGTGAAAGAAAAGAGAAAGAAAAAAGGGAAAGCGGGTAGAAAAGCACCTAAAGAGAGAGAGAAAAGGGGAGGTTGAGCTGGAGGAATCGTGGAGCATCTCCAAGGCCTATTATCTCTTTCGGGGCTAATTAAGGACGCAATTTAATGTCTTGGAGCCTCACCTGGCACGCTCCTCTGAAACGTTATTTGTTCCCGTGTCATTTCGGGGAAGTTTCAATTTTTTAAACGCATCTTCGAGTTGCTTAACAATTTCGCCGGGGTAAATATGCACGTCCCCGCAGGCCCTTTATATCGTGCATGACACATTGCTTGTTTTAGTGCTTTACGTAGGCGGCGTTGTGGTTGCACAGGGAGATCGGCGGGTGGAGGGCGTCGCGTGGGCTCGGGACGGTGCAGGGGCGAAGGGTGGCGCTCGGACGGCGTGGCACGGGCGTGGGAGGGGGGGGGGGGGCATTTCGGGATGCGGCTGACGGGTGTAGGGCGTGGCACGGAGGTGATGGGGCGGCGGCATGTCGGAGGCGGCTGAAAATTAAGGGGATGCCCGATACAGTTGCGATGTAGTGTTGGATTATGCAGCTATGGTGTAAAATTAGTGATGTTGGTGTGAGGGGGAATTAGGATAAATGGCATGTACACTTTTTTGTACAGGAAGACATAAAATTGGCATGATTCAGCGTATGATTAGGATGCACGAAAGTGACATGACGAGAAATTGGGGTGGCGGGGAGTGAGTGAGGCGGGTAAAGGAGTGAAGTGAGAGATGGTAAGGGAAAATGAAGAGGACGAGGGTTTGAGTGGTGAAGGGAGAGGGGGAGATGGCGTGGCGATTGGAGGCTAGGAATGGCCTGAGGAGAGGAGGGGAATGGTAAGAAGGGGAGGGAAATGAGAGTGAGAGTATGGTGAAAGGGTGATGCGGTGAGGAGTGGGGTAAGGGGATGGTGAACTTGAGGGAGGGACACAGAGACAAGCCAAGTTGCCGGCTGATGACATGAGACAGTGACTGAGGCAGGAGACGATCACAAAAAACCTCAAGGCTTATTTCTCTATAGGTCTAGAGATACGATGATTCCATTTTATATTGAGTATTCTTTATTCGTAAATTCATCACATTCATTCGTTTATTTACAGATTTCAAATCTATAAAGAAACACAGCAGAGGCAAAATACAAAAAAGGAACGGACAGCTAACCTTGGTATAAAAACACTCACGGATACCTCTTTCTTCTCTGTTCCCCATCTCTCCCTCACCCCCTCCCCCTCCCCAACAACCTTCGTGGATACAATAGCGCCTTCGTCCACCCTCCCACCGCACCCCCTCCCAGCGTCGACAATCCCAGGGCACAAAAAGTCCGAGGCGATCCGGCACGCCACCTGACAGTCGCGTTTCCTGCAACGGAAGGGGCCTGAGACCTCCAAGCGATCGCCTGCCGTGGCTTCCTGCCCCCCCCCCCCCCCCAACCCCACCCCACCCTCTCCGCCTCCCTCTCCCCCTTCACCTTCCCCAGGATCTACGCAAGTGTCCCTCTGTGTCCCTGCATGCCCCCTTTGAGCAACACTTTTCTCAGTGTGGCTACCCGCTACTGACTACTCTTTATCAGGCGACGTATTTTTGCGACACAGAAGTGAAAGAACATGGGAAATGTAAAAAGGTGAAAAAAGAAAACGGAAAATCTCCACAACCTGATCACCGAGGAAAGTCATGTGTATCGAGCCGTTCGTAATTTTTCAACGAAGTGATTTCTTTGCACAAAAGCGCTCTACGAAGGATGAGAACGAAGGAAGAAAAAGCGGCGAAATAGGCAAGAATCTCATACTTCATTACATTCCTATTTACACTCTTCGGCAAACATTCGCCTGGAAAGGAGGGAACAAGTCAAGAGACGAACTAGGATGAGGATCAAATCCCCTCATTCCTTCCCTCTTCACTTCCCCTCTCCCTTGGCTTCCCCCTCCCTCCTCCTCCTCCTCCTCCTCCTCCTCCTCCTCCTCCTCCTCCTCCTCCTCCTCCTCCTCCTCCTCCTCCTCCTCCTCCTCCTCCTCCTCCTCTTCTTCCTCCTCCTCTTCCTCCTCCTCCTCCTCCTCCTCCTCCTCCTCCTCCTCCTCCTCCTCCTCCTCCTCCTCCTCCTCCTCCTCCTCCTCCTCCTCCACCACCACCACCACCTCCTCTTCCTCTTCCTCTTCCTCTTCCTCTTCCTCTTCCTCTTCCTCTTCCTCCTCCTCTTCCTCTTCCTCTTCCTCTTCCTCTTCCTCTTCCTCTTCCTCCTCCTCTTCCTCTTCCTCTTCCTCTTCCTCTTCCTCTTCCTCCTCCTCCTCCTCCTCCTCCTCCTCCTCCTCCTCCTCTTACTCCTCCTTCTCTTCCTCCACCTTCTCTTCCTCCTCCTTCTCTTCTTCCTCCTCCTCCTCCCCACCCCTCCTCCCCCTCCTCCTCCTCCTCCTCCTCCTCCTGGTTTAACGTACGAGATCATTTGTAGACTTATTTGCAACGACTAAACAATTCGCTCGCTTCATCAGACCTGTCACGATGCACCTGCCACTCCGATTCTGGTGCCGCCCTTTTGCCTGGTTAGCATGTCTCGCCTCTTTTATTTTCCTTTCCTCGCCGTTGCTCTGTTCCTTTTACCATGATAAATATACATTCACCGCATATTTCTTACGTCCCCTTTTGTTCCCTCTTGTTTTATTCTACGTTATCTTATTACTTCCTCCTTTCATCAACGTCCTTTGGATCATGGTAGATATACTTGCATGAAGCGCTTCTTCCGTTTTCTTATTACTTTTTTGTTCCCGTTTTCTTCGTGTTCTCTTTTGCGTGCTGCCCCGAGAGGCCATCGTTCCTTTACTCTATACTAGCAGGAACTATTTGCAACTCCTCGTGTTCTAGTAGATCTCTCACTAGCTGATAAAGTTTCCTCATAATCATCCAAGAGAGGAGAAAGTTTCCTCACAACTATTAACCAGCGAACAAACTCTCCTCTTAACTAAACACTGCTTAAGATTCCTCTCGCCGTCGTTAACTAGCCATCACTCTCGAAACCGCTTTGTTTTCCTCAGCAGAGCGAGAACCCAAATCCTGTAGGCAGCGCCCACACCTTTTAATAGTATCCTCGTTTATCCTTCCTTAAATCCTCTCCCTTCTTCGTCCTCACCCTACCCCCACCCCACCCCACCCACTCCTCCCAGATCCCCACACCAACGCCTCCTCCACTTCCCCCACCATCCTCCCCTCTACGATTTCACCCCACCGATGTCCATGTCCCCTTTCTCCCTCTCCAACTTCTCTCCCCTCCACCCTTTACCCTCTTCCCCAACTCCCCTCAGCAACGCCTCTTCCCCTCTTCCCGGTATCCCTCCCACCCCACCCCTTTCCTGATGGCGGAACACCGGTCTATCCTTATCGGGAAACAATTTACAAGTAGGGCGGTGATGGATGCCCCGCTGGATTTATCAAGCTCGGTTCTCGCCCGTGTCACTCTCCCTCCGCTGGTATTTGGGGGGGGGGGGGGGGCAGAACGGGGAAGGAGGGGGAGGGAGGGGGTTGTGGTGTTAGGTAATGGTGACAAGTGATTGGGGAATGCTTGCGGAAGGTCAATGTGTCTGTGGATGATGACTGATTGGAGGGGACCGGTAGGTGACTGAAGGCTCTGCTCGCGGTGGAGATGGTGTCAGGGAAAGTGCGCAGGAGTAGTCGAGTAATGTGTCACATGAGGAGATGAAAACTAACTGAGAGAGAAGAACGAATTGATAGAGAGGACGAGAGGAGATAAAGAGGGAGAGAGAGAGAGAGAGAGAGAGAGAGAGAGAGAGAGAGAGAGAGAGAGAGAGAGAGAGAGAGAGAG
>NC_061821.1:41682626-41687626 GCF_019202785.1 Penaeus chinensis | reverse complement strand
AGACGGGGTGGGGGGGGGGGGGCTTTGGTGGGGGTGCTCGGAGTTGAGGAGGGTAAGGGGTAGTGGGTGGAGTACCTGGGGAGCCTGTGGTAGGGGTGCCTAGGGTGGGAGTATGGAGTGCCTGTGGTCGGAGGGGAGGGTACTTGGGTAGGTATGGGGGTAGGCGAGGGGGAGGGGAAAGATTCGCCGCTGTGAGGCTGTGGGGCAGGCGTCGGGGAGGGTGTGGGAGTGGGCACAAAGTGAATGTGTGTGTGAAATTAGCATGTCCCTGGATCATGTGCGTATGTTTTGTTTGTATTTGTGTGTGTATGTACATAGGAAAAAATATCTTATTTGCTATTGACACATAAATATATACCACTTCCTATTTTAATTTTGATCTGCTCCCTCCCCGTCCCTCTGCCTTTAACCCATAAATCAAGATAATTCTTCATCATCCCTAACCGATTATGACACCTATCTGCCCGCGCACCTTCACTCTCCATTTTTTTCTCCCCTCCCTCCCCCCTCCCCCTTCCCGTCCCCCCCTTCGCCGGAAGCTGACAAGACCCGAGAAGTGCCTTTTTTTATACCCATATATCACCGCGCGTGATGTATAGGCCTATGCCTTATTGAGTGGAGAGGGAAACCTATCACGACTCCCTCCCGGTGCTATTGTTCATGTTTAATGCACAAGTCTCCTCGGCGCCAAATAGCAGAGAGAGCATCAACAGCCCCCCCCCCCCCCCCATTCCGATCAGCCTTCGCGCGAACGAGAGCCCGACAGCTGCGCCTTCCTGATCCCGGGTCTTCCGCCTTAACGACTGCTCTTTTTGTGGGCCGCGACACAAGAGCTGATTTCGTCTCTTCTCCTTCTGTACTTTACTGCCTCGAAGTGACAGCTGAAATTACCGTAACTTTATGACACGCAAGCAACACCACCAACGCCGCTGCCGCGGGTGACGAGCCAAAAGCTGTCGCCGCGGAGGAGAGGAGGCTGCGGGGTGTCTCGCGGCCGCCCTGCCCTTCGCGTCAACGCACACTCGAGCATTCTGTGTCATGTATTTGCTGGGTGCGTGTAATGACCAAAATAAATGTAGAGTGTAAAGCAGGAATTAAGAATAAACCATGCAGATGGTTTCGGTTATTTTTTGTTGGCGTATGTTCTTTTTTCTATTAGTTTTCTCTTACCAAACTTTTTTTTTATTTTCAAACTGTGTAGCATCGGTATCACAGACCGTTTAAGCATTTTGGTTACGCTATATTCTATTGTACTTATTTCTATTTTCGCTTTAGCACATATTGCCATCTCCCGTATTTCAGTGTGTTCAATCCCCTCCAAGCTCCAGCCAGGGTAAACTAAACTCCAGGTCTGGTATGTTCGCTCTCGCTTTATTTGTTGCCGAAACGCACCAGTCTCCAGGGGGAAAATGCTGTATTTTTCCTTGTCTAGTTTACTCTATGGCAAAGCCCGAGTGACGGACACTTCACACGCCAGTAACCAATCCGTCGACAGGGCAGCCGGACGTGTTTGTTTCTGTTCTGATAAAATAAAGTGAATCCCTCAATTTTATTGCTACTATTGCGCAAGAGTTAGGTCTTGCCCATAATTACCAGGCAACCATTACTCCATACTGCACACTTGTAACGCTTAATTACTTTTCCAGTAATGAACTTAATTTTACCGTCTTATAAAGTTAAGAACAAATTGCTTGCATTAAAATGTCTTAGCTTCTATGATTATATTTTTGTTACGAAAAACGCACTATGAATTTGTAGAACACTTAGCTTCTTATCTTCACAAAATTCACAAACTAGTTTTATCCTGTAATTTCCATTGGATTCTCCCATCACTAATACTAGTTTTGGCAGCACTGTTCATCAACGCTCCCTTTGCCTGCAAGCGAGAACCCTGGGAAACTGCGGGTTATTCTAGAAGAAATGTTTTCTCATACGCTGAATACAAATTCTTTCTGGAAATTCTCCTGTGGCGAACAAATATGTCCGTCATATTTCCCGAAGCACTCTAAACCGAGGCGTAGATGCCCCAAGTTCCAACGTTATTATATGTTTACCGGACTTTTAGAGCGGCGAAATCCTCAACGCCGCCATCCGTGTGTTCTTGGGCGAGGTCGTGCCAGAAGTCGGGGACACACGAGGCCCTCCACACGGTTTGCGTCTCCGTTACTCCAATGCAAAGTACCTGAGTAAAACACTACAAGAAAAGGAATTGGTGTAAACTTGCGGAAAAGTATGGAAGTTCTCCAGGCGCCTTTCTTCGAGTCAGAAATGAATGCGTGGCGAAAGACAGTAGTGATGCTGTACGCGAGTTTGTATTTTGTAAGACTGTTGTTTAAAGCACTAACGTGAAGTCAGAGGATAAAAAAGACGGAAAGATGACTAAAAGTCTATCATTACTAAAACCACTTCCTTGTCTCCACATTGGTTCTTTGCGAATATGATTCACATCTCGCTTCCTCCTTACCAAACATTCTTTTCCTCTCCTTCGCATGTTACTCTAACCCCGCTGCGTTTGTCGTCTTTTCTCATAGTTCTCCTGCTGTAGCTATTCGCGGGTTTTTCTCCTAGCCTCGCCTACGCTTCCCTCTCTGCTTCGTCCCTCTCGCTCGCGGGAGCCTCTTTCTGCGGGATCCCTTCGCCCCTTTCTGGGAGTTGATTCCGTCATCCGGGAGAGAAATACCTGCATCCTCTCCAATCATCAGATCAGTACCAGTAATGATCATAACCAATAGTAATCAATTCCAAACATGAGATGATTAAAATGCAAAGTCATGGCCAGATAGCAATCAGATTGGTCCTCGAAGGTGTAGTTACAAGTTGAACACACTGTGCAACCGGACACGGCCGGAGCACAAAGACCGGCATCAGCTGCGGAAGTAAAATACCCTGGCGGATTCCACACCCGAAAATATGGGGTTCATGCATTCACAAAAGTGGGTTCATTTTCCCAAATGGAGCATATTTACTGGTTTGTGGCTTAGTGGCTCCCAAAGTTTCTTACAATATACCACGGCTGTTATGAAAGCAAAGCAAAACTTTCACCTTCTTTTCAGTACACTTAGCCGGTGTACTCGAGGTCATGGCAGGTCACATTCGGAGCGCAGGACACCTCTTACCTGGAGAGAGAAAGAAAATGATCATCAACTTTTAACTCACATTCCTCCAAAATGATTTAGTTTTGTGAAAGTGTAATTGAAATCGAGTAATGGATTCCTGCTGGACATATTTCTCCCCTGCATTCTTTCTTTCAGCAAAATGGAGAGATGAATAAATTGAGATAAACGGCAATGCAAATAGAAATAAACAAAATCTAAAAGACAAACGCTGATCCAGATTTTAAAGGGAAAATGGAGAACGGTTTAAATTGCAAAACAAAAACAGTTTGAAAAAGGTCTGGCCATTTTCATATTCCAGGTATTTTACGGGCTCAATAATACCAAAGACACTTCTTCTAAACACATTCATAATTATTCTCTGATCCTATTAGTATAAACAAATGAATCATTCGGTGTACAAAGAAAACAAAAACACACAAAGAAGCAGATTTATGAAACTCATTACTTTTTTTCCCTCGGTTGAAATGCGATTTTTACACTGGTTTATTTAATTCCATTTTTCGGCAACAGCGATTCCCTCTACACCCAGAATTAGATTTAATTTAATACACGGACGTTGAAATGCTTTTATTTATGGTCATTACCTAATTAACACGCGATTTTGTACGTGGAATAGAAAGTAATCAACCGGAAATGCATATTTAATCAGGGTAATCAACATTGGTAATGGCACAGGTACATGGCGGGTAACCTTGGAGCGGCTGGATGTTTCTTCTCTATTATTTGTCTGCTTTTATTTAATGACTATCAACACGTGTGAGTTTTTGTTTATTTTCAGGCATTTTTTAGATATTTGCCCTGTGAATGTCACAAACGCTCGCGTCCCTGTTCGCTTTTCTTTGTGATTTTTTTCAGTGAATGGCTAGGCCCTGCAGTTATTTTTCTCTCTCTCTCTCCTTTCCTCTCTCTATATATCTATCTATCTATCTATCTATCTATCTATCTATCTATTTATCTATCTATTTGTCTATCTATCTGTCTATCTATCTATCTATCTATCTTTCTCGTTCTCTTTCTCTTTCTATCTTTCTCGTTCTCTTTCTCTTTCTATCTTTCTCTCTCTCTCTCTCTCTCTCTCTCTCTCTCTCTCTCTCTCTCTCTCTCTCTCTCTCTCTCTCTCTCTCTCTCTCTCTCTGTCTCTCTCTCTCTCCCTCTCTCTCTCTCTCTCTCTCTCTCTGTCTCTCTCTATCTCTCTCTCTCTCTCTCTCTCTCTCTCTCTCTCTCTCTCTCTCTCTCTCTCTCTCTCTCTCTCTCTCTCTCTCTCTCTCTCTCTCTCTCTCTCTCTCTCTCTCTATCACTCATTTCCTTAACTCGCTCGCAATCCTTCTGGCCTTAATGGCTACACACTTCCCCCCTTGAACATCATTCCATCATATCGCACCAAGAATCACATTTCCCGAAACAGATTGTCCCGCGATCTCCCCGGACGTAACTTCTGTTCCGTTCCCGGCCAGCGACGTGTCTGCCGGCGTTAGCGGGCCTCCTCGCCGGGAAAACTTGCTCTCGACAAACTCCAACAACAAAACCCACGGTAAAACCCGGACCCGCACGGCTCCTCGGGGACCTGTAGTTTCCCAACTAGATGGTCCTCGCCGAAAACTTCGCCACGCCACTCTCTCCGCGCTCGCCACGCCACACCATACCAACCTCTCCACACCACGCTACACCGTCTTCTCCACGCTCACCACGCCACGCCACTCTCTCCGCGCTCGTCACGCCACACCATACCACCTTCTCCACGCCACACCACCCTCTCCACGCTTGTACGCCACGCCACTCTCTCCACGCTCGCCACGCTAGACCACCCTAACCCCTCTGACCTCGCCACGCTACCCTTTCCACGCTCCCGCCGCCACGCCACCTTAACCACGCTCCCGCCGCCAC
>NC_061821.1:41653466-41657526 GCF_019202785.1 Penaeus chinensis | reverse complement strand
AAGAAGAAGAAGAGGAGAAGGAAAAGAAGGATGAAGAGGAGGAGGTTAGCAAGTTTACGAATGGTGATGAAGATAGTGACGAAGTTAGTAATGCCGACCTCAGGGCCAATAATAACAAAAGCAAGGGACAAACGTGCCCACAACATTACAATAAGAAACACACTTTCCCGAATCCATTTTCTTTCCATTTTGTCCCTGAGTAAGACGATCACTAACTAATTCAAAACAATGATCGTTAACAAATTCAAAACAATGATCGTTAACAAATTCAAAACAATGATCGTTAACAAATTCAAAACAATGATCGTTAACAAATTCAAAACAATGATCGTTAACAAATTCAAAACAATGATCGTTAACAAATTCAAAACAATGATCGTTAACAAATTCAAAACCATAATATATATTCGCAGTCCCAGTTTGCTCTCTAAAACTCCTTCCGAATGAGTAGTTTAGAACCGCGTCAGCTAAGTGCCGCCGTTCCTGATTCACCGTTTATTTCCGACAGCTGTGCGGCGCGGGTTTTTAGATGTCCGCAGTACGTCGCAATATGTTGTGGTTCATTAACGCAACGGAATGTACCTTGCGATCGGTCTAATGGGGTGGTTACCGCTCGGGATAGTTGCGTAACAGTTGGTCCTTTTATGCTACCTGCATTTGTCAGTTCATGTCTCGTAAATAGATGTGCAACATGGTGCTATATCTCTCTCTTTTTATCTATTTGTCTATATGCAGATAGATAGACTGATAGATATATGTATATATATGTACACATATATATACATACACACACACATATATGTGTGTGTGTGTCTATCTCCATCGTCATCTATCGGTCTCTTTCTCTTCACACTCTACCGTGTTGATACTATGGTAGAAAAAACCTGCAATGCACAAATTATATATATATATATATATATATATATATATATATATATATATATATATATATATATATATATATATATATATATATATATATATATATATATATATATATATATATATATATATATATATATATATATATATATATATATATATATATATATATATATATATATATATATATATATATATATATATATATATATATATATATATATATATATATATATATATATATATATATATATATATATATATATATATATATATATATATATATATATATATATATATATATATATATATATATATATATATATATATATATATATATATATATATATATATATATATATATATATATATATATATATATATATATATATATATATATATATATATATATATATATATATATATATATATATATATATATATATATATATATATATATATATATATATATATATATATATATATATATATATATATATATATATATATATATATATATATATATATATATATATATATATATATATATATATATATATATATATATATATATATATATATATATATATATATATATATATATATATATATATATATATATATATATATATATATATATATATATATATATATATATATATATATATATATATATATATATATATATATATATATATATATATATATATATATATATATATATATATATATATATATATATATATATATATATATATATATATATATATATATATATATATATATATATATATATATATATATATATATATATATATATATATATATATATATATATATATATATATATATATATATATATATATATATATATATATATATATATATATATATATATATATATATATATATATATATATATATATATATATATATATATATATATATATATATATATATATATATATATATATATATATATATATATATATATATATATATATATATATATATATATATATATATATATATATATATATATATATATATATATATATATATATATATATATATATATATATATATATATATATATATATATATATATATATATATATATATATATATATATATATATATATATATATATATATATATATATATATATATATATATATATATATATATATATATATATATATATATATATATATATATATATATATATATATATATATATATATATATATATATATATATATATATATATATATATATATATATATATATATATATATATATATATATATATATATATATATATATATATATATATATATATATATATATATATATATATATATATATATATATATATATATATATATATATATATATATATATATATATATATATATATATATATATATATATATATATATATATATATATATATATATATATATATATAGTTGATATCTCGAAATTGGTTAAGTAATAACAGTGTTTAAAAAACTAATCGAAAAAGAAACCAAGAGTAAAGAGAAATGAAAAAAACAACAACATACATATGCAATGAAAAAAGGCGAAGAAACGGGGAAGTTGTCAGCAAGGATTTTCAGCAAAATGGAGTGGGGCTTCCTATTCAAAAATACCTTACAGTTTTGGGTTGTAATTGAAGAAAATGGCTGCAGAGTTTGATGCCGGAGAGGACGTTTCATGTATGACGTAATCTAGTCACTGGCTTCACGCTGGCACAAATTGGATATTTGGAATATCCTATTAAGAATACTTTTAAATATACAATACGCTTTCATAACGAGCACATTCTTTGGCATGTTATTTCTAAAATCATTAGATTTCGTTTATAAAGTTAACGGAGGTTTTTAAAAACATTTGTCATCCGTTATTATTGTGCCTCTATCGAAGATTGTAGCGTCGATGTCATACCCTGTTTTCTCGAGAATATTTTGGGTTATAACTGGAAATACGTTTCCAGTGAGATGAGAAAAATGTTGGTTCAGAGTTCGTAAAAAAATCAGGCACTGCGACTACTCTCGACCTTTTCTAAACCATAAGCCAGTTTTAAGTTCGGGAACTTCACAGCACTTGAGGTAGGGAGAATTGGAGAGCGCTCTTGAGGACGAAGCTCATCTGGCCCGAGAGCTTTGCCGAAACGAGCTTCAAGAGATGGCGTTACACCTGATCGACTGTGATATCAAAGCTCGGTGGATTTGTTTCTAATATGACGTGGCATCAGTTCTCAGAAAGGAATTTGGGGAAAGTAACTGTTTTTTTTGTTTTTTTTTTTGTCTTTGCTTTCACTTACACGGTTAATGTTCCCATCTGACATTCCTCGCGGAAGAATAGATATCATCTGGTCTGAAGTCGGATTCAAGTGAGACACCGAGCTTTCGCTTTAGATGTTCACGTATTGCTGTGCGGTTTGCCTTTTCTTGCGGGCAGATCGTGGCGCCTTTTGTTCCTTCAGCCGCGGGACCCTTTGTACTGCTCCTATTCATGGTTCTCCCTGTCTGTCACTATTGCATGTTTACGCTGGCGAATGCTGCTCGGGGGATGGCATGGGAATTCCCCATGGCCGTTTGATCTATTCGTTCATCACTACATATAGAACAAGAGAAAGTTACTTCTTCATGTGTGTGTATGTGATAGATAGATAAAGAGCGAGACAGAGTTATTCAGAAAGTAATAGGTGGAAATAGCAGTTTCAAATACACATTTCTTAAACACACACACAGCCCCCCCCCCCCCCCACACACACACACTCACACGCATATATCACCTGCAGATCCTGTAATTCCTTCGTAGGTCTGTACACAGATCAGAATCAGTCACCAACCAAATCTAATCCCGCAGTCCTTGGGCCATGAGCAACCTACTCATAAAATCTAACAATTTACCACTATTACATAATACTGCTAACAAACGGTCCAGGCAATGATCTCCGACAGATGCATAACATTCCCGCGAAGATAAAGATAATAATGATACGAATGTTGATGGTAGCGACAGCCGGAGTTCGGGAGTGAGACGCCCAGGCCAAGCGGGCTCGTGTCAGGGGAGGATTGGTGTCCTAGATCTGGTGCTTCCCGCGGTTACCAGTGATCTACGATGAATCGCAATTTGCAGAGAGTCATTTGTTTCATTATCATGAATA
>NC_061821.1:41645966-41648466 GCF_019202785.1 Penaeus chinensis | reverse complement strand
TGAGTCAGCTGATAAAGCATCATCTTTTTTCACGGGGCCCGATTTCCGCCATTTTGTTTGGTATAGGGCTACGAATACTTTTCATTTTCGGGGAATCTTTCTCTTCAGCAATCTCCGGGTTATGTACAGACTTTTCATCAACATTCTAATTCACCACTGATTTATTCCTTTTTTTGTCATTATGATCAGTTCTTTTATTGAGTTTTCTAAACGAGTTTTACAATGCAAGTTTTGTTGGCGGTCATTTTGGGTGGTACAAATCTTTTTAAAATATTTCCACAAGCATCATATAACTTATCATACCTTCAGGTGTTTGTAGGATTCCATGCTCTCTGTTTGTACTTCTGTTATCCATTTCTCAGTATCTACATGTCTTATTAACTTATTTAGTGTAATCCATATAATATCGTAGTCTAATTGAACAGTATAGTTTGATAGTGTTTACCTCTCGCCCCTTCCAAGGCTAATTTCTCCCTCGTTGGAATTTTGATAAGTGGTTAAGGTAGAATTCCTTTTCAAAGTCAGGAGCTACTGTGCTCGTTTTTTCTCATCCACGGTAGTCTTTGCTTCTAATTAAATTTTCTCTGCTTCCCATTCGATGAAGGGGAGGTTAAAATCACCTAGTATTGGGAAACCTTGGATTCCCCTTGTAGTTCTGATATAATTACAACCAGCAATCAAAGTTTTGCTGAATAGTCTTCTTGGATCAGCTGGTCTGGACATAACGTCATTTAGATCTTTTGTGTCCCTGGTCAATGCCCCTAGTACTTCCACGGCGCCATTTGAGTGTTATATTACAATTTCCGTTTTGGGCCAACTCCTCTCCTCATGTCTTTTGCATTATCTGCAAAGCATTGTTTTTAATTTCGTCTCTTATCTCTTCATTCTCTTGAGTTACTATGTAACAATTCTTTGTGTTTACTGTGCCCTCTAGTATGTTACTTTCGTTTTATTTTTTTTAGATATAAACTTTGTAGACACACACATATGCGTGTGTGTGCCCGCCTGCGTGTGCATGTGTGTGCACATGTATGTGGTCTAAATGACCATTTCGCAAAGATGACATTTGTTTAAACAGATTCATCCTCTCCGGGCGCGGTCTCTCTTTGATGTGAAATATGTTGACAATATAACGAACAGTTTGTAGATACGAGCGTAGGTTACGCCATATCTTTTCACCTTTTTCTGTCCGTTTTGCTCGTTAAGAGGCTTCTATTTTCGAGATTTCTCCATTAATAAATATCATGAGCATTCATCTTGCGTCGTGCCATCTGGCGGTAGCAGTTACCTTAACACGATCAAGTAATCCCAGCCAATAACTCAGGCGACGCAAATAACCCAAGGCGGCGAGAGCAGCGCCTAGGCCGCCTGTGTCCCGGGCGCAGCGGCCTCGCCCCTCCGCGCTCGCCGCCCCTGGGCTCAAAGGGCGCCGGCGATGGCACTCTCGATTGTCAAGACTGTTTAGCTCCAAATGGACTTCTCTCTTTTAATTTACAATGAACTAGCATAAGAGGATTAACAGTAGTAATAAATACATCTGTATGAGGCTCTAAGATGGTGTAGAGGGAGGTGTTCAGTTTATAGAACGTTTCTTTTCTTCTTCTTCTGCTTTCCCTGTGTCTCTTCGCTTTGGCCCCTGTGCCTGTGTTCGCAGTCGATAAGCATCGCCCGAATCAATCTTCTCAAAGACGGATTCTCCGCGGCAGCAGCTGCCTCTGCTTGAGGCCTGAGCATCTCTGGGTTCCTTTGTCCCGCAGCCTGTTTGAACAGCGTGAAGGGTTGACACCGCAATGTCGCTAAGAGCCAAGGGAAGCAGAGGAAGAGATCATTGAGCAGTGATCAACGATACTCTCTTTCCAAAGGCTTTCATAACTTATGCTTACCCAAGTTGCAATTTACGAGTTGTGCAGGAAGTCACGGAAGAGTGATAGACCTGCGTGATTCACCGCGCACCTCTTGACGATTTTGTTCTAAGATAAACGTCTATGAATATACCGAGAGTTCTTTAGGATATCAAAATTAGTTAAGGGAACATGAAAGAGCCAATATATAGCGGCACTTGTCGCAGATTGTAGAGGAGTACGGAAGTACATCGCACGAAAATATTATAGAATTAATATCTTATAGCACGAGCATGAACACATGTATTTACTCTCATCCATTCCACCTTATCTGACAGCCAGACTGCTCAGAATTAAAAGTGATTTTGATGGTGATAATTTTTATTATCATAATTATAGAGATAATGATTTTCATGATGACGAAAATAATCATGATAAAAATGATAATAATGATGATGATGATGATGAGATTAATTAATAATAACATTAATAATGATAATAATAATAAAGATGATGATAAAGATAATAATGCTGATGATAGTGATAACAATGATATGGATAATAGTAAAGATGTTGATAAAAATAATAATGATAATGATAGTAATAACAATCATAATGATCATAATAATGATAATAATTATAATATCACCATAAGAATG
>NC_061821.1:41615966-41618466 GCF_019202785.1 Penaeus chinensis | reverse complement strand
CCTGTACTTCTGCGTAAAAACTGACAGGATGCTCTGGATGCCAGTCAAGATACTCTGGTGATCGCCCTCGACATCGCCGGCGACTTCGACCAAGAGTGGCACAGAAGGCTCCTCGCTAAACTACAAGGAAGAGGCTTTTTGATAATTACCTCACAGGAAGAACAAGTGGTCATCGGTGGCCAGTCATCCGAGAAATATCCGGTAAGGGCATCGGTACGACAAGGATCTGTACTTGGCCCCATCCTCTGGAATATTTACATTGATGATACGCTTAGGGAACATCCTGAAATCAAAGCATGCGCCGATGACCGTACCTTTCCTGTTTCATACCAGTGTGAGGATCATGACGCTGTAGCAACGGATGTGAATTCAAAACTGCAAGCAATCAACGAATGGGGATCACAATTGGCCCCAAACAAGACCTAGGCAATGGTTATATCCCGCGCTCCAGATGCATTAGACGTCATGAAGGACAAAATCTTCATGAACAGCATCATCCTCCCACTCAAGGAGTTTATCTCAGTACTCGGTGAAGGTGACAGCCCTTCGACACATATCTCACCTCATGAAATTCTCATGCTATACAAGTCTCAGATCAGACCACACCTAGAATAAGCCTCGTTGGTCTGGCTGTCTACTGCGCCCACCAGCCTCAACAGGCTTGATAAAATTTAAAAAACGGGTCTCAGGCTTTTCCAGGGAGATACCAATCTCCGTCTCATCGACTCGCTGGCCAAGAGAAAAGTACGAGGACGATACACTCTAATCGGCTCCTGTTGGAAGTTCCGAGGTTGCGGTCCAACTAGCACCAGCGCACCTTCTCTGCATTCCGACTGCGGAATGCATTCGCATCCACCACAAGCGTCGCCGAAATGACCACGCAACAAGTAAAGGCAGCGGCACATCGATGGCGGTCGAGCACGCCACCAGCGCTTAACCTCCTATACACTCATGGCGACACATAAGACAACACTGTATAACATTATTATGCATTCATACCGTTTTGTTATCTGTTTGAGTTTAATAAATCAATTCGTTTATTGTTTATAAAGAAAAATAGGTTTGGTTTCCAATTAATCTCCTTTAGATAGGTAACCTTTAACCCGCAAAAAGAAACATGAATGTTCTAAACAAACCGGTTTCAACCTATAATTATCTGTATGATGATTATAAATAAAGATCTTAAAAAAAGACAGAGAGAGGGGAAGAAAGAAAGTGGGAGAGAGAGAGAAGAATTAGACACGGAAAGAAAAAGACAAAAGTCAACGCCAGTGGTGCAGCATGGCACACTTTTGCCTAAATTAATCTTCAGGGATTAATTGAACACACACACATACACACACGCGCGCACGCGCACACACACGTACACACATACGTACACACGGACACACACAAACGCCCGGACTCGCAAACGCACACGCACGCACACACAAACACGCCACGCACGCACACACACACACACACACACACACACACACACACACACACACACACACACACACACACACACACACACACACACACACACACACCACGTCTCCACGTGGCGTGTTTTGCGCATGTGTATTTATATATGTGTATACATAAATATACGTACGCAAGCATTTCGATTTCTGCTTTGCCTCTCCTGCGCACTCCCCGCGGACTCACCTCCTTAGACATCTCACTCATGCTCCTTAAGTCAATGCTCCTTAAGTGTGTGTGTGTGTGTGTGTGTGTGTATGTGTATGTGTATGTGTGTGTATGTGTATGTGTATGTGTATGTGTATGTGTATGTGTGTATGTGTATGTGTGTGTATGTGTATGTGTATGTGTATGTGTGTGTATGTGTATGTGTATGTGTATGTGTATGTGTGTGTGTGTATGTGTATGTGTATGTGTATGTGTATGTGTGTGTGTGTGTATGTGTATGTGTATGTGTATGTGTATGTGTGTGTGTGTATGTGTATGTGTATGTGTATGTGTATGTGTATGTGTATGTGTGTATGTGTGTGTGTGTGTGTTCACCAAGTGCTTGTGTTATTTTTTGACAGGTAAATATTAGATGTAGTTGAATTTTTGCTCTGCAGTTTTATCCTCGATTGACATTTCATTTTCTCTCTCAGATTTTTACTATGTAAAATGGTGAACCAATGAAAACTTAAAGAATATTCCTTTGACGTAACATGTGTTATTCTTTCTAACCACTGAGTTGTTTTCGAAATTGTATATATCATTCCTGAAGTTATGAACCAAGAATTACGCAAACAAATCGACGATGTATACCAAAAGCTACTGTACCATATCTGTATTCCAGAGAGGAATATAAACTCCGGAAAATTACATCCATGACAATACATGTCCTGCTCTGACGTCCAGTAAAGTTGCCTTTTAGAAAAATATGCTATTGATAAGGCATAGGTTGTGTAACAAGCAACTAGCTGGTTATAGCGAGGTCAAAAGGACTTCTCGTACAACCGTTTCCACTCGCGAGTGTGTTGGTCTCTTCCTACAAGCCAAG
>NC_061821.1:41588466-41598466 GCF_019202785.1 Penaeus chinensis | reverse complement strand
GTGGAGCGTACTAGAGGATCTCCCTGTTCATTGCCGGGGATTCCGACATGGCTGGGCACCCAGCAATAGCTGATAGATTTGTGGTCCGTAGACAAGTGGAACAACCAGTTCTGAAACTTACAGGAGAGAGTCTGTAAGATTCTGAGGCGGCGGCGAGCTATTTCTTAAATGTAAAAGATATGGAGTCAAAAAGGATACCAAGGCATTTGCCAGAAGAATGGCATTGGAGTGTAGCGCCACATAAGAAGAGTGGAGGTTGGGGACCTACACGCTGCACGAGAGAAAAGAATGGAGAAAGATTTGGAGGTAGAAAAAACATGGTTCGTGGCCCAAGAAGATACTAATGATATTGCATGTAGAAGGTGTTGGTAGAGAGTAGGTATGGATGCACATCCATACCTACATGGATGTGCATCCATACGAAGATGGTTATATCATCAACATATAGAGATCACCGGGCTCCTGGTGGTAGACCTGAAACAATGCCTTTAACAGCAAGAAGGTATTGGGTGGTGCTGAGCACACTACCGTGCGGAATGCCTTCGAACTAAGGAAAGGATGATGATGTGGAAGAGGCAATTTTGACCTGGAAGGCACTTGGAGAGGAAGGACTTTATAAAGACACCCAGCTTTCCACATATGCCTAGTGAGTACAATTGTTGGAGAATATGGTACCGCCATATGGTATCCTATGTTTTTTTAGGTCTAAGAATATGGCTAGTACAGCGTTATGGTTATGTAAAACGAGCAAGGGGGTCAGCTGTACTTTTGGGACGGCAAAAACCAAACTGGGAAGGAGAGAGATTCTGAGATTTAAGATACCACATTACCGTGATAGGGCGGTAATCTTGAGGGAGGGTACCCGATTTATTGGGTTTCAAGAAGGGGAGGATAAGAGCTCGCCAATAAGGAGGAAATTTCCTTGAAAATAGTAAATAGGAAGGATAGAGAGAAAGATAGAAGATGTTGTAGCAGTACAGTACAGTAATGAATACCATCAGGGCATTAGGTGTTGCGGCACGACTGTAAGGCAGCGTGGAAGAAAAAGGAGCATTATATGACTCAGCAGAGGACAGGATGAACGTGATGGTCTTCATGGAAGAGAAAAGTTGAGAAAGGCGAGAGCCACTACTGGCCTGGCTGAAATAATCACCTGGTTCATTAGCAACTTGGAGAGGATCTGAGATGAGAGCATCTTGGATATGGAGGATGGAGGCTGGATGGGAGATGTTTACCTGACAGTTTATGGATCCGACACCAGACAGCTGAAATAACTGTAGAAGATATAATTAATGAAACATAATTTTCCCAGCTAGTTGTTTTACTGTTCTGGATTACTGTTCTGAGAGTTGCTTCCTTAGACTCAAACTTGTAGTTGGGGCAGCCCCTGTAAGTGGGGCTGCCACAATTGCCCCATGTGCGTGACTATGCAAAGCAGTTTGATCGATTATAACCAGGTTGAGCACATACAGGGTACTGGGTTGTGAAGTAGCTGTGTTAACATTATAGGGGGGTCATGTCATATCTACGAAAAGTAATCTTGGCAATGTTGGTGGGTTTCTTACGACTGCCTCTGGGGGAATGGTGCAACATTGTACTGATACTGCATAATAGTTCATGAGTAGGCGAGTAAGCAATCCCCACAATCTAATCATTTTTTGCCGTAGACAAGGCAGTTTGTTGGGGAGATAGAGACAGATGTGGGATGAGGTTGGGGAGGAATGGGATTTGCCTGTGAAGTTTCTCGGGGTTGATAATGCTTTAGCTTGAGTTTCAGGTGCAACTGTGACGAGATAGAAACTTTGTCTATTTCTAGAGATATTGCTGGAAGAGGAGATTGTTGTCAGATTAAGGGGCTGTGGGGGGAGATCACGAAAAATCGGTCCCACTTGGCTGGGCTAAATAGAGTATTTGAGGTATTTATAGAGGTGGGGTAGTAGAAGGACGGGAACGTGTGGAAGAGGGAGAAGTGTTGAGAGAGATGGTAATGCGGAGAGGTGGACATAAGGTTGTAGAGTAGTAAGGGAGGTTGTGGTAGTTGGTGAAGAAGGTTGTGTGGGTTGAGAGTATGAATTTGAAAATGTTGGGAGAGTAGGACTGTCTCCTGGAGGTTGAATGTTGACCTGGGCGGACGATGTAATAGCAGGCTTTGAGGGGTAAGGGCTAGACAACTAAACGGGAAGACCGTGCCCATGGCTCCGCCAGGCTGTTCATACTTGGCACAAAGTCAGCCTTTCATCCTTTCAATATGGCTCTCACACCTTAGGAAGTGGATAGTAGAAGGGGTTGGAGAAGCGACGGAAATGAAAAAGGGGGAGGGATAGATATGTGTACACAGACACACACACACACACACACACACACACACACACACACACACACACACACACACACACACACACACACACACGCTTATATATATATGTGTGTGTGTGTGTGTGTGTGTGTGTGTGTGTGTGTGTGTGTGTGTGAATAAATAAACATATATATATATATATATATATATATATATATATATATATATATATATGTATATATATATATATATATATATATATATATATATACATGAATATATATATTTATATATATACATATATATATATATATATATATATATGACTGTGTGTATGTGTTCAAGATATATAGACAGATGTGTATAAACACTTGCTCCCCAGCCTTCGAAATCCCGAGCCATGACTGTGTGATACCGAACAAGCGCCGCCGCGCCGGAACGACAGAAACAAAAATACGATTTCGCGCCAAAACATTCCTCCGACGTTCGCGGCCTTTCCATTGTCTTTTCTTTTCCTTCTCCTTCAGTCTAGCAATCATTCGGTTAAAAGACCGCCGCAGGCATCAACGCAGCTCAGCGCAGGCACGATTTAAGATACATTAGAGGAATGAACGCTCATTTAATTCATAAAAGAGATAGGGACATTAGAAAAATGAGGATTGCGAGAGCCATTAAAATAATTCGTCTAAATCACGCGGAGGAGCATTTCTAATTCTAACGAGAGAAATTTTAGCTCCTGTGCATCATGTGCGTATGTAGGTATTTATGTATGGTTGAAAGCTACTGCAGTCACAAAACGAAGAGAAACTGAGCTTCCGCTTCGGAATTTTGCTTCGTCTGAAGAGGAGTCCTGGGGAGTTCAAAACGTTATGTTGATTTTCTTTTCATATTTTGGCTGCGTTTCCTTTCGTCTATGTGTATGCGTTGTTGTTCTTGCTCATGTGCATATGTACGTACTATGTAAATGTGCGAGTGATACACACAAATGCATAAACGTACACACGTGTGTGTGTGTGTGTGTGTGTGTGTGTGTGTGTGTGTGTGTGTGTACATATATTTATATCTATATATAAGCGAGTGTGTGTATACATGTATAAATACATGCATATATACATGTGTGTGTGTGTGTGTGCATATATATACGTGTGTGTGTGTGTGAATAAATATATATAAAATCATACATGTGTGTGTATATACATATATACATATATACATATATACATATATATACATATATACATAAATACATACGTGTTTGTGTGTGTGTGTGTGTGTCGCGATGGTTAGAGCACTCGACTCGGACTCCATGGTCCCGAATTCAATTCCTCGCCGCGGCAGTCGTAGAAATGCCTGCGCTCTGACTGCTGGCTCACGCCCGATCTCACGGCGAGAAAGCGACATATCGCCTTGAAAAGTTAAACGCAGGTGTCGTAGGGGAGGTTGCCGCCGAACCGCCGTTGTTTGTGTGTGTGTGTGTGTGTGTGCGTGCGTGTGTGTGCGTGTGTGTGTGTGTGTGTGTGTGTGTGTGTGTGTGTGTGTGCATTAATGACTTTCGTTGGCGGAAGTTGAATCTGTAAGCCCTCACTCCCCCTCCATGCACACAATCTCACACATTTTCAGATAAGTTTTCTGAATTGTTTGGGTCTACATTTGTTTCTTGTTGCTGTCGTTTTGCGGGCGGAAATTAGAATAACCTAAACAGATGTAGTGTAATTACAAATCAGGAAACGTATAAGATAAAGAGAAAAAAAAAACATAATACTGGCAATGCATACCGTTCACATAGTATGAAACAAAAATATAAATATTGTTTTTTGATCGTGTGTTCCATATCCACATTTACCCGAGAAGCACTAAACTTCATTTTGCCATTCCTTACTTCACGAGCTCAATGGAGGTGCCAATCTTCCGCTTCATACTTGCATAACCACGCCCCCTCAATTTTATCTCGCCCTCGCCATATCTCATAACCACACCTCATGTTCTTATCTCACCCTCGCCATACCTCATAACCAAACTGCGCGTTCTCATCTTCCACTTTACATTTCCGAATTCATATCTTTGCCTCATGACTACTATTCTCGCTACTCCTTGCTCGCTTCAATACCGTCTCCTAGCCGCGTCTTTCAAGGCAGATTGCAATCCTTCAGTGAGTCTAAGAAGCGATACACCTTGCGCTCAACTTAACACATTAATGGCTACACGTGAGTGGACTTCGCATGAAAGGGATTTCAACCTTGCTCGTGATTAACTTGTACTTCCGCATTATGGGAAGGGAGGAATATATTCTCAGAGCGAAGCGAGCGTTAAATTGTATTCCATTTACCATTATGGGAGGAATGGAAAATGCGAGAAACGGATGAGTTATCAGAGGAGGTAGAGAAAGAGAGACAGGGAGAGAGAGAAGGAGAGAGAGAAAGAGAGAGAGAGAGATAGAGAGAGAGAGAGAGAGAGAGAGAGAGAGAGAGAGAGAGAGAGAGAGAGAGAGAGAGAGAGAGAGAGAGAGAGAGAGAGAGAGAGAGAGAAAGAGGAGGGGGGAGGGAGGGAAAGAGAGTGAGAGAGAATTGATACGGGGAAAGTGACATAAAGAGAAAGAGAGAGAGACAGAGAGAGGCATAGACAGACATACAGGCAGACCGAAAAACAGATAGACTGGCAGACAAATAGACAGATAATCAGGCTGACAGACAGATAGAGAGGCAGCCAGACAGACAAATAGACAGACTAACAGATTGATAGATAGACAGACAGACAGATAGACAGACAAATAGCGACAGGGAGAATGAGAGACAGATAGAAATTGGTCGTTCGTAATAGTTTATCAATTAATGAGACTCGACAAAAGTTTATTCCCTTGTTTATCTTTAATTTGATATAAACCATTACTCATGAATATCTTTTTGCACAGTGCATGTATCAAGACTTAGAAGCCCCGAGCAAACAGACGATTCGTGATGTGCCTCTGACGAAGCAGGAGGATTCGTGATCTGACGAAGCAGGAGGAATTTCGCGCGTCGCGGATACAGTCTCGTGCGGCCAGTTTGCTAACTTTACGATGTATGTTTGCATTGGAAGGAAAGGAGGAAGCGAGAAATCACTTGCGAAAATAAAGAAAAATAATGATAATAACAAAAAAGCAGATAATAAGTCAGTCGAGTAAGCATAAGATCTAGAAAGGAGGTAATAAGGGTATTTTAGAAACACAAAGGCGGCGAAAAGGTCGCAGATTTAGCCAGAATGAAAGTCAGGGTAAATGCAATCTCGTAATGGGAGCTGTTGTTGTGAAATAACACACCCGCTTTAGATGCTCGTGATGTCCTTCCCTTTCTCTTTGTCATTCTCTCTGTCTCATTATCTTTTAGTTTTCGTCGTCTTGTCTTATTCTCTTCTCTCTTCTCTGCCTTCTTCTTGCCTGTCTCTTTATCACTCTCTGATGGATCCCCAGACCGGTCGATGAGACGAACCCATACGCCACTCCCTTTTCAAAATAATAAACATAATGGATTATTCGAACATCTGTTTCTAAAAGCCTCGATGGAACTAAAAACGATTAGCCTCACTTAGGCGGGAGAGTCACCGTTGCCGACAGCCATTCTCTCTCTTTAAATGGCGTTTGTCTGTCGAACATTAAGGCTTCGTGACATTAAGGCGCGAATTCCAATATAGCGACACCAGCGGGAAGTCAGCGCTTAGTGAAACTGAGTCTTATGTAGAAAGCGCTTTTAATGGAAGGCGGAAAGGACGTTGAAGAAACGGCAGACACTGAACTGATATCTTCCAAGTTAAAGCTTGCATTTCGGCGATTCTCTTCTTTGTCTCTCTCTCCTTCTTCTTCTTCCGTGTCTTCTTCTTCCGCTTCTTCTTCTTCTTCTGTGCTGCTCTTGCAAAGTGAAATACAGAAGACAATGGATGTATGGTGTCATGACGACCACAAGAAGACCTTACATTATGCTACAATTATTTGAGTTTCAAAAAGAACATGTTCGGATTCAATATACACAACGCTTATTCATGAAGCCACTCTCTTGAATTAAGGATAAAGAACAACAAATAAGATACAGACATAAAGAAAAACACGGACAGCAGGAATAAAATGTTATTGGCAATTTATACGGATAATGGTTTCATGAAGAGTCTGGGAGAGTGTATTTCAGAATAAGGTTAGAAAAACAATCTCTATGCTAAGAGCTCGTGAAAAATGATACACTAAGACAACATTATAGATGGTAAGTAGGCATTTGTCTAAAGAAACAAGTCAAAGAAATATTTCATAGGCTATCAAGAGAGATTTCATTAGAAACCTTTCACTTCATGATACAGAGTGACACAAGAGAAGCAGATTTGACAGTCATAAACAGTCATAACAGTGATAATAATTTTTTTTATCATAAAAGCAGTAAAGAGGAGGTGGAGGTATAATGATAATGTTATCATTAATATTATTATTATCTTTATCATTATTATTATTGCCGTTATTATTATTTATCATTATCATCATCAATATTGTTATTATCATTATTACCATTATTATAATTTTCATTGTCATTATTATTATCATTGTTATTATTATCATTATAATTATCATTATTATTATTACTATTATTATTATCATCATTATTATTATCATTATTATTAGTATTATTATTATTGTTATTATCATTATTATCATCATTATTTTATTATTATTATCATCATTATTATTATCATTATTATTATTATTATTATTATTGTTATTATCATTATTATCATCATTATTTTATTATTATTATCATTATTATAATTATTAATATTCTTTCATTGGTATTTTTATCATTATTATGATAACTGTTAGTGGTAGTAGTAGTAGTAGTATTGTTATTATTATTATTATCATTATCATCATCATCATTATCATTATCATTATCATTATTATTATTATTATTATTATTTTAATCATTATTATCATTAGTAGTAGTAGTATTGTTAATATCATTATTATTATTATCATCATTAGTGTCATCATTATTATTATTATTATTATTATTATTATTATTATTATTATTATTATTATTATTATTATTATCATCATCATCATCATTATGTTTATTATCAGTATTGTCATTATATTTTTACTATTATTATTATTACTGTTATTATAATTGATATTATCATTATCATCATCATCATCACCATTGTTATCATTATAATTACCATCATTATTACTTTATTACTATTATTATTATCATTAGCATTATTATTACTTTTGTTATTATTGATATAATTTTTATTATTTTTAGTAGAAGTAGTATTAGTAGTATTTTAATCGTTATTATTATTATTATTATTATTATTATTATTATTATTATTATTATTATTATTATTATTGTTATTATTATTATCATTATCATCATTAGTAGTAGTAGTAGTAGTAGTATTGTTAATATCATTATTATTATTATTATCATCGTCATCTTTATTATCATTATTTTTATTATCATTGTTGATGTTATTATTTGGTATTATTATTATTGTTATTATTATTATCAGCATTTACTATTATTGTTATTTTTAATATCGTCATTATTATCATTATTATCAATATAATCATCCTTATTATTATCATTATTATCATCATTATTATTATCATTACTATTATTATTATTATTATTATTATTATTATTATTATTATCAGTAGTAGTAGTAGTAGTAGTATTGTTGTTATTATTATTGTTATTATCATTGTTATTGTCATTATTATTATCATATTATTATAACTATTGTTATCATTGTTGTTGTTATCATTTTTTTTTATTATCATCAGCATAATTATCATTATCATTATTTTTATCACTATTATCATTATTATCACCATCATCATCTTCATTTCTTCACTGCCCTTACTATTATCATCTCTAATATCTTATCGTCCACACCACCGTCCTCCTTATCAACTTTATTACTAGCTAAAACAACGATGGCAATTGGAAGAAGATGAATAAAAATTGGAAATTAAGAAGACGAGAGCATTTCAGAAGGCTTCGGCTGCCGGCGGCGGGGGGGGGGGGGGGAGGGGAGGGGAGGTGATATGCGCAACGCTCTGCATAAATCATGGGTTTTGGAATATTTGTGGGCATTTGTTGCGAGAGAAAGAAACACCATTTTTGGATTACGAATAATATATAAAAAAAAATTTTGTTTTGTTTTTGGTGGGGAGGGAGATGATTTCGGGTACATTTACACACGAATGCACGTGCGACATGATACACATCCTGCCAACTCAGCATTATGAATGAGGACTTGCAACGTTTTGCAAGAGGGGGTTGAGAGGGAGGGGATGGGGGGGGAGGGGGGGGGGGGACTTAAGGAGCATGAGTGATATGTCTAGCGGCTCTAAGGAGGTGAGTCCACGGGGAGTGCGCAGGAGAGGCAAAGCAGAAATCGAAATGCTTGCATACGTATAATTATGTATATATACATATAATTACACATGTGCAAAACATACCCCGTGGAGATGTGGTGTGTGCAAGCGAGCAAGCAAGCAAGCAAGTGCGTGCGTGTGTGTGTGTGTGTGTGTGTGTGTGTGTGTGTGTGTTTGTGTGTGTTTGTGTGTGTTTGTGTGTGTGTGTGTGTTTGTGTGTGTGTGTGTGTGTTTGTGTGTGTGTGTGTGTGTTTGTGTGTGTGTGTGTTTGTGTGTGTGTGTGTGTGTATGTGTGTGTGTGTGTGTGTTTGTGTGTGTGTGTGTGTGTGTGTGTGTGTGTGTGTTATGTACGTGTATGAGCGAATGAGTAAGTGAGTGATTGCGTGCGTGTCTGTGAGTGAGCCACAGACCAATAAGCACTCCAGAGAGAAGTAGAGGAACGAATCGCAAGCAAACGCGAAGACCAAGAAGAGAGAGCGAGAAAAATGCTCCTCGATGCCGTAAAACCCCGAAAAAGGAAGCAATGACAACGTGACCGCCGCGGTCTCACCTACTTCTACAGGCCGTTTGCATCACCGCGTGCAGGAAATAGGATTGATGCTAAATGGTCCTTGCCTTGGATATTTTTGAACAAGCAATCCCATTCGTTTCTCTCTCTGTCTGTGTCCTCCGCCAAGGTTCTTCCTCACAAGCTTACGCACACGTACACATGCACACACACATGCATACGCAAGCACGCACACAGACAATTCGCACACTCAGACTCAAATGTGTAGACCCAGACATGAACAGACATTAGTATATGCACATGAGGGGAAACCTACATGAAAGGACAAATACCCTTACACGAACGCTGACAAATCAATATTAGAAGCACTTTGAGTCAGCTAAGTTTTGATATACACATGTACGTTTTGAAAATATACACTATGCACAATTGGTAAACGTACATTTAAGAATAGTTAAAATACACACACACGTATATATAAAGAGAGAGAAACACACAAACAGGGAAAAAAAAATTAAAAAAATATATACATAAAAATATACTTATACATAAACAGATTGAAAAGCATATATATACATGAGGAGAGGAAAAACACTTATACGTATCAGTGAAGAGTACACATACACACCATGTGCATAAAAATGTATACACACATTCACACACACAGTCACAAACAGTCACGGAATACCATGCAAGCAAATACTGGATTCTGAAATTCTAAATACGCCAACCAAAGTCTCGGGACAAGAAACATCCACAAAGAGAGATCTTCCTAAATAAATATAACTACCAACTGAGG
>NC_061821.1:41563466-41565966 GCF_019202785.1 Penaeus chinensis | reverse complement strand
CATTCACTTGATGATAGTCAACACTGAAGAGAAATGATCTTTGTGAATTTGTTACTGATCTCCAGTTGTATGCGAGTTATCATCATTCTAATCATTATCATTATCATTATAATTATCATCATAATCATAATCATAATCATCACCATCACCACTTTCTTTATATATAATTGTAAGGTGACATCCTAGGCCTCATCTCGGGCTTTGAAGAGCATCCCCTCGCCACTCGCTTCCCGTCGCTCGACCGCGCCCGGACTCCGCCTGCTGCTCTGGCTCTTTTGGGGGGCTAGTCTTTTTACTGGGCCTTTTATTTGTTCTATTGTTTTATGTAGTTTTAGCAACGTGTCCCCTTTTTATAGCTGTTTTTTTTTCGATTTACACAGTCATCGTATTTGCTTCGGTTTTAAGACTCGACAGTTTTACTTGATTTTCTATTTATCTTAATTGAATAGATTTTGTTTTTCTCATTTTCATTATTATCTAATCTTCCGATTATTTTACACTCGTCATCTTTTACTTTTATCTTTTTGTTCGATATATATATATATATTTTTTTTAAATGGGACTATTTGTTTATCTTTTCTTCTGACATTGTAAAAACATATGTTTTGACCTGTAGGGTAAAATCTACAGTTTTATAAATATGAAAGATGTATAGTTCGTGACGTAGTTCATGACGTCACGAACACTATAAATACCGCCAAAAACGGGCGCGAAATATAGTGTCTCTTATAAATGCAAAAATACATTTCCTGTGGCAAAGCGAGTGGACCAACCTCCAACTGACAACTAAAATCAGACAAAATAATGACGCACCTCACTCCCTGTATTGAGAAAAACTTCCCTCTACAATGCCCAGACTACAACACCAACCTTACAATAGCACTTACATCAACAACTTGTCAAAAACTCAATAACAACAGAATAAACCTGAAAAGCTGCTTTAGAATTAAAAACAGAGAATTTACATTATCAAATCTGCTAACAAATGATGAAAACATGATAAGTATAAAGTAATCGCTTTTCTCAGAGAGACAAAACTTTATGACCTTATATAGATTGATAGAATGAATAGGATCCATTGGCTTAATAACCTTGGCCACATGCCGCTGATTGATAGCCAAGAAATCCAACAAAGAAAGACAAAGAAAAGTGAAATATCCTCAGTCTGGACCAGATACCCTGTGCGTCATTACCACTGTGTGAGTTGGAACGCTGTGAAGCCGATGGAAGTTTAGTTCTGTGGGCTGACGTTTATTTTTCTGGGGAGCTGGATGTGATCTCTTTTTTCTTATTTGTTTCATATACGTGGCTAAATAATCTCAATCAGTTAATCATAATTACTTTACTTTTTATTCAATCTTAAGACTCGTAAGGAGTGGTTTTAACCAATGTTTTGCATTCAGTTTATCGCCTCCGGGCTAGTACAGTGGTAACGTGTCGGCCTCTAATCCGAGGGGTCGGCGGTTCGCGCCCCGCCCAGGCGCGAGAAGTTGCAATTGTCGCCTGGAGGTTACTGCTGTGACTGGGCACCACGGCGGGTAAGGACTAAGACGAGTCAGCACCAGCTGACACACGTTAGCGAGTCGGCATTAGTCGACACAGGCCGGGCTCCCCTCATTGGCATAGCCCGGGCGAAGCTCAGCTTCGCATATCGGACTTATCCTTATCATTTTATCAACAACAGGCCTAAATGTTTTTGAGAATGTTTAAGAATGTTACTTTCTTTTAACTTGGGACCATATTTTTATTTTTTCTTCTTACATTGTAAAAACATATGTTTTGACCTCTAAGGTAAAATCTTCAGTTTTAAAAATAAACGTTGAACAATTTCTAGTCTGTATAAAAAGAAAACCCAGAGGCTGAACGTCAAGGAGTTAATGGTTATGCTCGGTCTTTTTTGTTTGTTTGTTTGTGCCTAAATGCTTCACGCAACCACAACATAATATCTAGACACTGTGAACCCACACTAATATATATATATATATATATATATATATATATATATATATATATATATATCAATAGACACAGAGCAAAAGAACACCTCACGTAATTATTATAATTATCATTATCAATTCATAATCATTATTATTATTATTATTGTTATTATTATTATTATTATTATTATCATCATTATTATTATTATTATCATTATCATTATTATTATCATTGTTATTGTTATCATTATTATTATTATCATTATTATTATTATCATTATCATTATTATTATTATTATTATTATTATTATTATTATTATTATTGTTGTTGTTGTTGTTGTTGTTGTTGTTGTTATTATTATTATTATCATTATTATTATTATTATTATTATTATTATTATTATCATTATTATTATTATTATCAATATTGTTGTTTTGTTGTTGTTGTTATTATTATCATTATCATTATTATTATTATTATTATTGTCATTATCATCACCATCATCATCAGCAGCAGCAGCATCACCATCAGTATTGTTATTATTTTTATGATGATGAACATG
>NC_061821.1:41550966-41555966 GCF_019202785.1 Penaeus chinensis | reverse complement strand
AGGAGAAACGTCCACACTTGTTGGCTGTTACCCCGAGCGGAGAGACTGCTTGGGAGTCAGAGGTAAGGGACCCAGAGACCGGCGCCACGTTATTGCTGTTGGTATCGCTGTTAATGCTGTTATTATCATTATTATTTTAGTCATTGTTATAAGAATTATTATTTTTGTGATTATTATTATGGTTATTATTATTGTTATTGTTATTGTTATTATCGTCATCATCATTAGTATCTGAGGTATCCAAAAGGTGGAGTCAGCGTATTTTAAATCCTTTGGGTATGATAACTTAGTTTGGACAAAAATGTAGATACGGCTCTTTGACTTTAGGGGGCATTATTATTGTTGGCATTATTATTATTATTTTAATTATCAATACTATTATTATTGTTGTTGTAGTTATCATTATTATTATTATTATTGTTATTACTGTCATCATCATCACCATCATCATCATCATCATTTTCATCATAATTGTTTTTATTTTTTGTTATCATTATTATCATTATTCTTGTCTTTATTATTACTATTATCATTATTATTATCGTTATTATTATTATTATTATCAGTATTATTGTTATCATTATTATTATTATTGATATTATTATTATTATTATCACTATCATTATTACCACTATTATTATTATCACTGTTTTTTTATTATTATTAATGTTGTTATTATTGTTACTCTTATTATTATTCTTATCATAATCCTTATTATCATTATTATCATTTGATTATTATTATCAGTATCATTGTTGTTGTTATTATCATTATTATTAATAATAATGATATTGATAGTAATAATAATAATAACAATACTAATTATAATAATAATAATAATGATGATGATAATAATAATAATAGTAAAGATAATAATAATAATAATAATAATAATAATAATAATAATAATAATAATAATAATAATAGTAACAATGATAATGATAATAAAGATAATAATAATAATAATAATAATAATAATAATAATAATAATAATAATAACAATAAAGATAATGATAATCATAATGATAATAATAATAATGATAGTAGTACTAGTAATAATAATGATAATAATATAATAGTTGTAATGATGATGATTATAATAATGAAAACAATAATAATAATAATGATAATAATAATAATTATTATTATTATAGTTTTTACATATTGATTATTATTACTTTTATCATCATCATCATCATAATCATCATCATCATCATCATCATCATCATCATCATCATCATCATCATCATCATCATCATCATCATCATCATCATCATCATCATCATCATCATCATCCTCATCATCATCATCATCATCATCATCATCATCATCAGTATTATAACAATCGCCTCTGCCCCTCTTTACACCCCGGGTCCCTTTCGCCAGGCGAGCCATGGAGAAGCTTCGGCGTCGCCTCAGAGGCTGGCGAGTCTGCTCCCTTTCCGCCAAGACGCTGACCTCGCTCCTGCTGGTGGTGGGTCTCCTGGCGCTCGGGGTCATCCACAGAGGTCAGGGAGGAGATTGATTACTGATTTATTATTATAATTGTTGTTGTTTTTATTTTTATTATTATTAGTAGTAGTAGTAGTAGTAGTAGTAGCAGTAGTAGTAGTAGTAGTAGTAGTAGTAGTAGTATCATTATAAGTATGAGCGATCGTTGTATTTATTTCAATTATAATTTTTCTTCTCATTATGATTATTATAATTAGGAAGAGGGGCTGATGTAATTATTTTTAATTTATTTTGTTATTATTATTATTATTATTATCAAGACAAAGAATCCATGTGGTTATTCTTCTTTCTTTCTATTTTTTGCTGTGATTTTTTTTTCATTATCATTATAATAATTGTTGTCACTGATACTACTAATATTATTGCGACCATTGTTATCAGTGTTATCACTTTTTATATTATCGTTAGTAGTAGTAGTAGTAAAACTATTTTTGCTGTTCTTGTCATTATTATCATTATCCTCATTACTGATAGTTCCACTTCCATTATTATTATTATTATTATTACTGCTACTGCTGTTACTGCCTCCACTATTATTAATATCTTATTGTTATTATTGTCATGATAATGGCTCTTCTCATTTTTATTGCCATAATTTTCACTCCCATCACCACAAGCATTATTATTATTGCTATTAGTTATTATTGTCATTATTTTTTGTATTATTATCAGTATTATTAGTAGTAGTATCATCATTTTTATTGCTGTTGGTGTTGTTATGGTTTTCGTTATTATCCCTATTATTAGTAGTATTAGTATTAGTATTAGTTTTATTATTATTATCATTATTATTTTTTTTACTATTACCATTATTGTTCTAATTATTATTGTCATCATCATTTATCATTATTTTTTTGTTATCATTATTATTGTTACTGCTGTTGTTGTTATTGTTGCTCCAGTTGTTGCTTTTGCTGTTGCTGCCACCATCAACTTTATAACTACTTTTAAAATCTTCCAAATCATATTCACCCTCATAAACATGTGTTCCGTTTAGTGTTTGCCTCAGTCAGGGACCCCTCTAGAAGTTCCATGCTTTAATTAGATTTATTCACCCTGCAATGATTATGCATTATTCTAAATCGTCATTGTCACTGCCATTATCACTGTTATAATTATTGTTAGTGTTAGTGTTACTGTTATTCTAAAATGTTCCTTTGATTTTGTAAACAGAGAAGTGTGTCTATAGAGGGAGGTATTAGTTTCGTTTGCACTCACGTCCCCATTTAAAATTGTGCAAGCAGATGTTTATCAAGACTATTATGATAATTTTATAGATGTAAATGTATGCTGATTAGCCTTAATGTTCATCATACCAGATCAGAATTTAATCGCCAATGATGTCATTTCGAGGAACGAGCAAATGGCAGAAATAATGATTGGATTTTGCATCGGCCGAGACGAATTGATAAAGCGACAGATACATTACGTATATAACACTAATGTCTGTCTACTTACGAGAGAGAGAGAGAGAGAGAGAGAGAGAGAGAGAGAGTGAGAGAGAGAGAGAGAGAGAGAGAGAGAGAGAGAGAGAGAGAATGAGAGAGAGAGAGAGAGAGAGAGAGAGAGAGAGAGAGAGAGAGAGAGAGAGAATGAGAGAAAGAGAGAGAGGGAGAGAGAGGGGGGGGGGGGAGGGGGGGGAGAGAGAGAAAAAAGAAAAGAAAAATAGAATAAGAGAGAGAGAAAAAGAAAAATAGAATGAGAGAGAGAGACAGACAGACAGACAGACAGATAGACATAGTGTGTGTGTGTGACAGAGAGAGAGGGGGGGGGAAGAATGAGAGAGAGGAAGAATCAAAGAGAGGAAGAATGAAAGAGAGGGAGAGAGAGAGAGAGAGAGAGAGAGAGAGAGAGAGAGAGAGAGAGAGAGAGAGAGAGAGAGAGAGAGAGAGAGAGAGAGAGAGAGAGAGAGAGAATGGGAGAGAAAGAGAATGAGAGAACGAGAGGGGGGGAGAACGAGGGAGAGAGAGAGAGAGAGAGAGAGAGAGAGAGAGAGAGAGAGAGAGAGAGAGAGAGAGAGAGAATGGGAGAGAAAGAGAATGAGAGAACGAGAGGGGGGGAGGGGGGGAGAGAGCGAATGGGAGAGAAATAGAGATGGGAGATAAAGAGAATAAGAGAGAGATAGAGAGAGGGGGGGGGAGGGAGAGAGAGAGAGAGAGAAGAGAGAGAGAGAGAGAGAGAGAGAGAGAGAGAGAGAGAGAGAGAGAGACGAGAGAGAAGAGAGAGAGAGAGAGAGAGAGAGAGAGAGAGAGAGAGAGAGAGAGAGAGAGGAGAGAGAGAGAGAGAGAGAGAGAGAGAGAGAGAGAGAGAATGAGAGAGAGAGAGAGAGAATGAGAGAGAGAGCGAGAGAAAGAGAGAGAGAGAGAGAGAGAGAGAGAGAGAGAGAGAGAGAGAGAGAGAGAGAGAGAGAGAGAGAGAGAGAATGAGAGAGAGAGAGAGAGAATGAGAGAGAGAGAGAGAGAATGAGAGAGAGAGAGAGAGAGAGAGAGAGAGAGAGAGAGAGAATGAGAGAGAGAGAGAGAGAGAGAGAGAGAGAGAGAGAGAGAGAGAGAGAGAGAGAGAGAGAGAGAGAGAGAGAGAGAGAGAGAGAGAGAGAGAGAGGGAGAGAGAGAGAGAGAGAGAGAGAGAGAGAGAGAGAGAGAGAGAGAGAGAGAGAGAGAGAGAGAGAGAGAGAGAGAGAGAGAGATGAGAGAGAGAGAGAGAGAGAGAGAGAGAGAGAGAGAGAGAGAGAGAGAGAGAGAGAGAGAGAGAGAGAGAGAGAGAGAGAGAGAGAGAGAGAGAGAGAGAGAGAGAGAGAGAGAGAGAGAGAGAGAGAGAGAGAGAGAGAGAGAGAGAGAGAGAGAATGAGAGAGAGAGAGAATGAGAGAGAGAGAGAGAGAGAGAGAGTGTGTGTGAGAGAGAGGGGGGGGGGCGAGAGAGGGGAGGGAGAGAGAGCACATAACCGAGGCAAAACCTAAGCATTTATCTAATCTCCGTGAATTTCTCCTGGCTTCGGGGTAGAGCTTTGGTAAGGGGGGAGAGGCGCCGGGCGACCTGGCGAGTTTGTGCCACCTAGGGTCAAGGTATTCATTATCCTTATCATCATCAGCTCCATCATCAGTATTATTGCTATTGTTCTTACTGAAGTACTACAACTGCCATTGATACTATGATTATTTATATTTTTGCTATTATTACTGTTATTATTACTACTAGGCCGCCCAAAGACCAAGTTAGTTCCTCAGCCTCGCACCCTCGGCGGACTTGGTTTCCCGCACCGTTTCCTAAGGACGCTGCCGATCCCATATACTTTCAGTAAAGTATACTAAGTCATGCCGAATTTCCCTGATCACCCATTAGGTTAACATAAATCCTCAAGCACTCCCAAGAGGATCCTATAAGACAGGGTTCGGCAAACGTTTCGGTGCGACGGCCAGAGAAAGTTTCTAGGAGTAGCCCTGGGCCGGAGTGCCTAAAGGAACCCAATAGTATCTAGGTGTACAAAAAAA
>NC_061821.1:41520966-41545966 GCF_019202785.1 Penaeus chinensis | reverse complement strand
TAATTAATTAATTCGCCTCAGTAGAATATAATTATTAACTGATCATGACTTATAAACGACTTTTTAGGTCATGCCGCAGACCTCCGTCAACCAGAATTGTTCATAAGAGAAAAATCACTTTTGGAAGTCAAGTAAAGTGGCCATATAGCCAAAGTTATGGTTCTGGATTGTGCAAGCAACAAGCCCTTTACCAGTCTCAGTACAATCTCTTAGTTGGCCCTATCCATCTTCACTCCATAATTTTATAAAAGAACCTATTGCAAAAAACATCAAGAAATTGTTTCATGGCACACGAAAGAGTCCAGGACATTTCACAGCCATCAGCTAAACTGAAAATACTAGATTGGTTATTCTTCACAGCATCTCCAAATACTCCTATTGAGAGAGTTTGACACCGCCACCAGGCTTATCCTCCGACTGACTTTCTGATCTGACAGACTAGATTCATGACCTACACTGGCAAGATATGTAGAGTTCAAGTTCAATTCGATGTCCTCATCCTGTGCACCATTCGAATCTACAGATTCTCCTACCAGATCTACAAGTCCAGGATCTTGGTCTTGGAGACCTTTAAGCCCAGAGGCATAATATCCCCACTGAACGCATTGGTAGTCATCACAGTGTCCCCGAGATCCAGACAAGGTATTAATATCATGTTGTGCAAGGAGTTGAATGCCCTCTTGAGGTAGATATGGTTCACAAATACCCAGTCCCTTTCTACCCTTCACAGTGGAGACCTTCCTAATCTCAAACAGGACTGGACGTTCCTCGCTTTACTAGAAACAATTCAAAATACTTGGCCCAATATGCTTACATCGCAGTATTTGAGTTGACCTATCCACCTGCTGAGCAGACTGCAGTCATCTTCGCATTCAGTTTTCTCAGAGAACAATACTCTGGGGCGAAGGTTATTTGCTGTAAACTGGCATTCGACCATTTCAGCAATATTCCAGATTTATCGTTCCTCATCTATTTTCAGCAGTGTCCTAATCATTCAAGTCAAAGATCGTTGCAGTTCTAGATCTCCAACCAGTCGAGTTGCATTATCTACGGCCTCTTGTATCTTCTATGAGATAAAGGTAAGACAAGATGGGTTCCTGAGTTACATCATGTGTTTCATATTTAAAGGTGTCCCGAAGTGCAACGGGACCATCAAGTTGTAAAGATCTGCAAACTTATTAGAGATAGCCATGACATACCCTCGTGAACACTTCTCCTCCCTCAGTCTGTGCAGGCAGTAGGGTATTCACTGGACAAAAAGAAAGTCTTGAAGTGAACCTGAGGGGTAATTAAGCAATAAACCCAGAGTTTCTCTAGGATCCTGCAGTGAGTGGTAGCAAGGATATTACACTGTTACACTCTTTGCATCACTATACCATACCCAGTGATACAGGCAGGGATGGTGTACTAGGAGTCTCTCTCCGGGACCCTACAGAGTCCCAGAAGAGATGGCTGATTTCTCTCTCTTGCCTTTGAACTAACGGACATCTAATAGACAGCTCGGCCATTGCGAGATGCTACATATCTCATCAAGAAAAGCAATCTGCGACGAAAGCGGGTTTGGCACAGAGCATTTCTTTCACATGAGGTTTATGTACGTCAGAAATTAGACAATGAAAATAGATAAGGCTGATCGAAAGCTTCGGCCTCAATACAGTTATGATAGAGATCGGACATTTCTAAATTTATCTGAAAAAAAAATACTAAAAGGGAATACTAAATGATTAATTTGGCATTTATAAGTTTCATTCATATCATTAGTTTTTTTTCTAACTATAGTGAAATTATCCTAGAATATCATCCCTGAGAGCACCAAAGTAAACCGAAAGAGTTTTAGGCTACTTTCAGACCTATAGAAAAAAACGATAGCTAAAATGACACGAGGCGAGGGTATAAAATAATACACATAGCTTTAATATGTATATTTTACATGGTTATACTCCAAGAATACTCGCCCCTAAACTTCGAAAATGGAGTAAGATTTCTGAAAAGGAAACGACCAATGGTTATAACTTTGAATTTTGGAATCTGAATAAACCTTCTCAAAATCAAATGCTGGTCACCCGCTTTCTTAATATCTTCGTCACTTTTTAGACTTTTACATTTAAAAAAATGGAAAAAAATGGTTCTACTTTTTACTTGCCAAACAATTTACTTGCTTCTAAACGAAAATGTAAAAACAATAAATAAAAAGTAAAGAATAATACAAAATTATAAAATAGGATGAAATATCACAACCATTATCATTATTATCATCAGTATTCTATTTTGACTATTATTTTCATCATTATCATCATTACTCTATTATCAATATTATTTTTATCATTATTATTTTTGTCATTATTATTTTTGTCATTGTCATTATTGTCGTTATTGTCGTTATTGTCGTTATTGTCGTTATTGTCGTTATTGTCGTTATTGTCATTATTGTCATAACTATTATTGTCATTATTGTCATAACTATTATTGTCATTATTGTCATAACTATTATTGTCATTATTGTCATAACTATTATTGTCATTATTGTCATAACTATTATTGTCATAACTATTATTGTCATAACTATTATTGTCATAACTATTATTGTCATAACTATTATTGTCATAACTATTATTGTCATAACTATTATTGTCATAACTATTATTGTCATAACTATTATTGTCATAACTATTATTGTCATTATTGATGTTTTTATAATAATTGTTGTTGTTACCATTATTCTATTACAAAATTGAAAGGAATTTACTAAGCAGAGGGGGGGAGGCACCAAAAAATAGAAAAGCAGAGTGCCTCCATCTCTCTGAACAACTTGATGGAGCGGTAACAGACTGACTGTGTTCACTTGGGGAAAAGTGCACCGTGCGTTGCGTAACAAAATCAAGTGGACGGTCGACATGACAAAACGTCTCGTGAGGCGTGGCGCGGCGAGCAGGGCGAGGGCTTGGGCCACGTTTGATGAACTAGGAAATTATAAGGATGGGAAGGGAAGCTGAGGGTATTTAGCTACCTTGAGATTGAAAAAAAGACTTATTAATAAAGGAGAGGGGCGAGTTCAGTTGTAGTAGAGGTTTTGTTGCCATTATATATCGAAGAAATGGGGTGAGAGTAAATTTCAGTTCTGTAATTGAATTTATTATAAAAGTCAGTTATCCCTCGCACCTTTTTACATTTTCTTTTATAGCAAAAATGTATTCGATGGCTAACTATATTAAATACACCACAGAATATTTAGTATTTTTTCTCTCCATACCGTTAAATATTCCGAATTCCGCTACATTTCCTTCGTTTTTCAGGTTTACTATAAAAAAGCATTCAAGATTATTTATTTGCACCGTCAGTACTGTGATTTGCATTATATGTTTTTTCGTACATTATATGTTTTTTTCGTAAAATTTCCTTTGTTAATTCTCACGAATGGTTCATTTGCAATCGAATCGGTATAAACACATTTTCGGTAAATTCTAACCACTATCTTTAAGCAAAGCCCAAATGCTGTATATAAATGTCTGTTACCCGTTACACAGTGATACAGTTACGCTTTTATTATACTATGAAGGAATTTGAGTTGCGTCATAAAACCGCAAGATAGTTTCGTTTTACCTGTACTCCAGATGTCTGATACCTTCACCAACTCCATATAGTCTTGCACATATCTATTTAATTCCTTGAAATTTCTCAGCCGCGTCAACATTCCATGTCATTAGCGGCGTAATTAAAATGTAGCGACAGGGTGGGGCTTGGGGGCTGAGGAAGTCTTTGGATTCAGTAAGGCCATGTTCGTGGATTTCCAGAATGGTTAATGGCCAAAACAAATAAATGTGCCAGACATCAAAGGGCATATGATGATAAAAGTATTTTGGCGAGAAGGGTAAAAATTAGTTAACGATGAGGATAAGTGGGTAGAGGAAGGAGATGAAGAAAAGAAGGAAAAGGAAATAGGGAGAAGAAAGACCATGCAAAGACCGAGGGCTGAGGACCAAACTGAGGACCCCCCCCCCCCCCCCACACACACACACACACACAACAACGAGCAAGGGATTGGGGGCTCCTGCACATATGTAAATATGCACCATTAAATACTCTGCTTTGCTCTTTTGTTTATTTCATCTTCAAATTTATTTTATGATTTATCATAAGTGATTAATTTGCAAAGGAGTACCAAATCAGTAGAGGTGAAAAAATCCAAGGTTATACATGGAGTTATGCTCTTCTGGTATTAACCAGTTTGGACCATGAAATTCACAAGGTTGTTTTTTCAGGCCTGTTTGAAATTATCCTTGACTAATTTTCAAAGTATTAGACTTCTACAGAAGTGGCTGTTTGTGGCACAGTGGAAAAAAAAGAATCAGTGGGCATGCCTGAAAGCAAGTCGGTGGGCAAACTATGAATTTGTGGGTAGAATCTGTTATTTATCCAGTAATTTACCCACCTCTGACCTCTTTTTTGGGATATGTTTACCCATCAGGCAGGGACGTCACTTCATGTTATGAGTTGAGGGAGTGACGGGTAAATTTGCCCTGAAAAAAAAATTTGCCATGCAAATCACGAAAATATGCTCTACAGCTCTTTATAAGTAGCCTGTTATAAATTTTATAAATCAAGTATCAACAATTAATTTCATATAGTTATTTATATATCTTGAATACTTATCGGCTATTGAGGCAGATTCCGTACAAGAAAATTTGCCCTGCAGAACTAGATTTTGCCTGCCAAAAAGAGGCTTTTTTTAAGAGTTGGGGGGCTGAACCACCCCCCATACCCTCCCTTAAGTGACACCCCTGCCATCAGGGCCAGTCATCAGAAATGCTGGGTTATATATGTTATTTGCATTTTTTCCCCCTTATTCTTTGCAAAATACTTTCCTCAAACTTAAGCCTTGAACTGTTAACAAAAACTGTCACTTTATAAATGAGAAAAAAAAAAATGATAATGCATATCTTTGAGGTTATGATATCTCTGAAAATGTTATGTTCAGTAACAGCAGTATTCAAGGTGCTTGTATAATGTAAAGAGGATTATATTCACAGTACATAAAAAAAATCAATTATTTGATGATATACTGCATGTTACCAGTATGTATGAAATAGCATTAATACATTGCATTCTCTATAGTAATCTGTTGTGAATGAATCTGCACACAGGTTAATGGTATAATTCAAAGATAGGCACTTATTTCATGAAGAAAATGAGAACACCTGGTCTAACAGTTCTCATTTATCAATATTTTTATTTCTCTAAAAACAACTGATGTTTGTAATATACTGTAGTCATTTTTTTTTAAAAGGCAGTTTCGAGTATGTCTTGGAATCGAATAAAAAGCATAACATCTCAGTTATATGTTTAATATAATATTGCAGGTAATAGTTGCAAGCATTAATTCTAAAAATAACATGTCAGTCTATTGTATCTAAATAAAGTTTATTTTAGAAAATAATCAGTTTAATTACGTTCTAAAACAAAGACAAATGACAGAATGTAAAAAAAAAAACAAGTAGAAAATATTTAAAAGAGGCTGTAAAATTCTATTAAGAGAATTTTTTCTAGATTGTATTATACCTGGCAAATAGGTTGGATTGAATTTTCTAAATTTCCCTAGAATTCTCTGTAAATCAATTTAGTAACATGTTACTGCATCCCATACATTTGGATTCTCTATAAAAGAATTTCTTAACATACATCATTATTGTAATACTGTACTATATTGTTTTACTTTATGAAAGTTAAATTGAATGTGTTAAAACACATATTTATCACATCCACTTTAAAACTATTTTACAATAATAATTTATTGACTTCTAAAAATAACAAAAATATTGAAATGACTATTTCACTCCAGTGGTATAGTACCAAAATTGTAATATTTGACAAAATGTCCACTAAAACCATCTCAGGTACAATCCCTTGTTCCCTTCTCAAAGAATTCTTAACTAGTATAGTGTAACAATAGTAACATCATTGTAACTTCACAAAGTCAGATTACTGATGGTACATATAGATATCACTAGCTTTTAACTCATACAAAAAGAGAAGTACTTTCAATGTGATCAAATAATGACCTATCAGTAACCATAAAACATACAGGACAACCTGACATTTTGAGTGTGATAACAACTGCAAATGAAAATTGCGAAAAATAGCAGATACCGTCATCAATGTTCATGATTCTTTGTGTCCAAATCAAAGCTGAAAATATTATAATCTTAAAACCACTAAATGTGATTTTAAACACTATTAAAGCAGATTAAAAACATCGGATGATTAATCACTTTCTTCTGAAGTATTTGAATGTAGTATTTTCCCAGTTTCATTGACATAATCTAATTTAAAACTAACACTTGGGTAAAGTGATATCATCTGATTATTTTACAAACAGCATCACTGCATTAGAGGCTACTTATTTAAAGCAGGATCTGTTTATATACACTATCTAAAAATAGCCTACAAGTTAAACTGGAGTTGAAACTATGTTCTTAAATAATTCTCACTGATCGCACTTGCTTTTCTTGCTTTATCTTCAAAATATCATATTAGCATTACAAACAACTAGTAAAAAGGTAATTTAGCATGTTATTTATCACCAATTTTCTTGAATACATTATGGTATGAATCAGTATGAAAATTACTTGGCAGTTCCACCCTCTAGTGCTATCACAGTGGGTCATCAAATAACATTACTTTAAAACATGGTACATATTGTATCTGCACACAAACTGTACTGTACTGTGCCTGTATATTAATTCAATAGAAGATTGTTCTACTGTTCCTAAAGACCATGGAAAACTACAAGCATTATTGGTCGAATGTACTAAGCACAAGAATGTGTACTTACATGATTGTTTGTAAAGAAATTAAAGAAGCTGAAGTTCCACTTAATAATTTCACGAAATATAAAATGCTGCTAACATACACCAGAATATACAACAGGTGCCCAAAACCTTGGCCAACAAAGTATTAACATTATTTCATAAAATGTAAATATCACACTAAGATACTGAATTGTCAGCACAGAATCACTGGAATTCTTTCCAATTCCGATTATGTAAATGCTAGCTAAAGGATATTGTCTTTTAAGCTGTAAAGTCAAAATATATCTGACTTCTCATCACATGATCTCATATATTGTTGTCCCTATAACAATTAAAAATAATTATATCATACCCAAAATTACAGATGATGCAGTGGCAAGACGACTACCATACAATATAATAGTATCCTACAGTACAAATTGTTTTTGATTATCTTAAAGTGAAGTAACAGTCTACCACATAATCCTATATTGGTAACTATAAGCCTCAATCTTGGAATCAATGAAAAAAAATGAAATAAAAATCAACTTTGCTGAATAAACTTGAGCAATCTGATTAAAGAAGAATACAGTAAGAAAATAATAAGCAGAGTCACATTGATTACATGAGCACTACTCTAGGCTTTACAGCATCCAGGTAATATATATATATATGTGTGTGTATATATATATATATATATATATATATTATACACACACCCTGGTTCAACCATGTCTATCTAATTTTTACTAGCTAAAACAATAATAACAACATTGTCATACATAGATACTATGAAGAAAAATCAAATGAGTATTACAAGATTATCATATAGAGATTAGTATGTCAACTTTCAAGCTATGACAGTATAAAGAAAAAAAAAAAGTAACACTCACATATTGAATTACAGAGTAAGAAAGGATTGTTTGTGGATACTACTGTAGGGAAGTTATCATGTTAAATGCAAGTGAAATGACATTAAACTTTGAGTTAACCAAAATCAATTTAACTTATTATTATTCCACTTTTTTTCAAGATCTTGTGCATCTGGGTGTGACTATCAATTTCAAATATCAACATCTTCAGCTTCAGGAAAATACCATTAACAATGCGAAGGCAATTCATTATATTTCGAATTACAGAGTTTGTCCTTACATATTAGAAAAAATGGACAGATTCTAGATCCTACTTTCACTGACACTGACAGGATTGGTTAACTTCAACACTTAAAGTTTCCAAATAATTGACGACGATTCCTTAAAAAGGGAAAATGAAATTATACTCGATTTGCAATGAAAATCATATGATGTACATATTTGTTCATCAGTATCAACATACATGAATATTTTCTGTAATGTTTTCTATTCCTTGAATACCCCTATCACCATAGATATATATATAATTCATAAATACTAATGTTATTGTTTTTTCTGATGATTTACTTTTAAAAAAAAAAATCCCAGTCCTCTCAGACTGAGTGAGGTAGTTTATTTCAGTAAAACTCAATATCCAGTTACATTACTTTTCTGTTAAATTTTGTGCATATCTTGATTAAATGCAATCAGATATATAAAATAGTATTACACCTTTCTTACAATTAATCTCATGTTGTACAGTTCTGTGTGTTACCGTTTTTTTCATTGATTAAAATCATATAATCATCTCTCAAACCTAATATAACTTCATTAATTAAAAGTCTCTGGTACTCACACTGGTCATACTCTCACTTTCAATTGGCTTCCCAAGTTAAATTCCTAAGTGACATTGATAAAAAAGATATATAAAACTTATTTTACACATTTCCTGCCAGTACTAAAAAAGTACTTCAGTCTATCATAAAATTATTTCTAACATCCTAATAAGGATAAAAAACACCTATCTTCCTATAATCAAGGAAAAATATCCTTTGATAAATTATATTATCTAGAATTACCAGAACAATCCAGACATGGAAGTTAATATGTTCATAGATAGGATTTACAAATATTGGTCCATATGATAATACTATGAAAAAGACACATTTCTAATTATTCACTCCATCTCTTGTCAAATTCATGGAATTAAAAACAATGCAGACTGATGGTGGCCAGAGTAAAGTGAAAATGCCTAGAAAAAAAATAGTCTCTATAAGCATAGAGACTTTCCATAAGATCTTATACATATCCATTTCTTAAAAGTAGAATACTTATCAGTCCAGGTAAATTCAAATTCCTGTGATTGGCAAAAGCAATTAAACCCTCTGGTCCTCAGTTGCTGTATTTTCTTCTGTGACAGGCTCACTACGCTTCTTCCCACAGCATGAAAAATACCATATTGACTGATCACTGAAAAAAATAATGACCATTAATTTGCAGATCAAGTACTGCTAAGTAGTCATTATTTACTTAGCTTACTCTGCTTCATCCACATGTTACTGCACCTTGAACAGAATTCACTTGTTATGATAGACATTTCCTCAAACACATTTCAGGAATGTAGGCAATGCATATTCTATCAACGTTTATGTTTCTGGCATTTCCATCCTATATTCTATGTAAAAAAATAAAATTATCATTTATGATATCACTTTAGTTGTCTGAACTGAACAAACAAAATATTATTAGATAAAAATTTCCACCTTTATAAAATTAATACAATATGCAACAAAAAAAAAATCATTTTTATATGTCAGTACTTAATCTAATGCATGATATTTTTGCCACGGAAAATATAGACAAAATTTATTCATCTGTCTTACATTCTCCCTAACACTCTCTTGGGTATTGTCTGTCACCCTTTGACAGCGACCTTCTGATACTTAAGCTCTGCAGTGATCTGTCTCACATTCTCTGTTCTGATGCTCTTGACTCTGACATTCTCCCTTTCTCACATTCTCTGACACTCCCTTTCTCACATTCTCTGACACTCCCTTTCTCACATTCTCTGACACTCCCTTTCTCACATTCTCTGACACTCCCTTTCTGACACTGTTCATACTCATGCTAAACATGAAATAAATTTATATTCATATACTCATACACTGGGATGCAGAAACAAACAGACAATGCATACAGTGATGCACACACAATACACATGCACTCACTCACTCACACATGTACATGCATTTGCACACATGTTCATTAACACACATGCATTCACATGCACATGCACTCACATGAACTCCAACATACTAATGCATAACATGAAATCACATTCACATGTACTTACAGAGATCCATTCACACACACACTTACTCATGCGCTCACTCATGCACTTACCTCTCACGCTCATACACTTACCACATGCGCTCACTCATGCACTTACCTCTCACGCTCATACACTTACCACATGCGCTCACTCATGCACTCACTCATGCACTTACCTCTCACGCTCATACACTTACCTCATGCACTCACTCACTCACTCACACATTCACTCACACATTCACACGCTCACTCACTCACTCACTCACTGATTTCTCTCTTCAGTTTTTTACCCACAGACAAGTAACCGATTCCCTGTTGTTAAAAGACCTACCTGCCAAACCTCTCGCTCTCTGGGATAGTTTGCGGCAGCTCACAGCCAACAGTCTCTGGCAGCAAAACCACCAATAAACCAGCCACTATTGATAGGCTTCCAAAGACAAGGAGAGGAAGTGGCTTGTATGTGTGTGCCTACAAAATATAAGGGGACCGTTAACATATTCCAAAACTTTGTAATATAAAATATACAGCAAATATGATAATTGCTTCTTTCAATGACAATTTATCTTTATATACATATGTATATATATATAGATATACATACATATATATAATATTTTTCATTCATATAACAGAATTATCATGAGGCTGATCAGTGATGGCATCCCAATATTTGGGATGTAGACAGGAGCAATGTGTATATATACATACAATATATACCTATGCATACATATATATATACCTATGCATACATATATATATACCTATGCATACATATATATATATATACCTATGCATACATATATATATATATACCTATGCATACATATATATATATACCTATGCATACATATATATATACCTATGCATACATATATATATACCTATGCATACATATATATATATACCTATGCATACATATATATATACCTATGCATACATATATATATACCTATGCATACATATATATATACATATGCATACATATATATATACATATGCATACATATATATATACATATGCATACATATATATATACATATGCATACATATATATATACATATGCATACATATATATATACATATGCATACATATATATACATATACATACACATATATACATATACATACACATATATACATTTGCATATACATACACATATATACATTTGCATACACATACATATATATACATTTGCATACACATACATATATATACATTTGCATACACATACATATATATACATTTGCATACACATACATATATATACATTTGCATACACATACATATATATACATTTGCATACACATACATATATATACATTTGCATACACATACATATATATACATTTGCATACACATACATATATATACATTTGCATACACATACATATATATACATTTGCATACACATACATATATATACATTTGCATACACATACATATTTATACATTTGCATACACATACATATATATACATATTCATAAATTTGCATACACATACATATATATACATATATATACATTTGCATACACATACATATATATACATATTCATAAATTTGCATACACATACATATATATACATATTCATAAATTTGCATACACATACATATATCTACATATTTATAAATTTGCATACACATACATATATCTACATATTTATAAATTTGCATACACATACATATATCTACATATTTATAAATTTGCATACACATACATATATCTACATATTTATAAATTTGCATACACATACATATATATACATATTTATAAATTTGCATACACATACATATATATACATATTTATAAATTTGCATACACATACATATATATACATATTTATAAATTTGCATACACATACATATATATACATATTTATAAATTTGCATACACATACATATATATACATATTTATAAATTTGCATACACATACATATATATACATATTTATAAATTTGCATACACATACATATATATACATATTTATAAATTTGCATACACATACATATATATACATATTTATAAATTTGCATACACATACATATATATACATATTTATAAATTTGCATACACATACATATATATACATATTTATAAATTTGCATACACATACATATATATACATATTTATAAATTTGCATACACATACATATATATACATATTTATAAATTTGCATACACATACATATATATACATATTTATAAATTTGCATACACATACATATATATACATATTTATAAATTTGCATACACATACATATATATACATATTTATAAATTTGCATACACATACATATATATACATATTTATAAATTTGCATACACATACATATATATACATATTTATAAATTTGCATACACATACATATATATACATATTTATAAATTTGCATACACATACATATATCTACATATTTATAAATTTGCATACACATACATATATCTACATATTTATAAATTTGCATACACATACATATATCTACATATTTATAAATTTGCATACACATACATATATCTACATATTTATAAATTTGCATACACATACATATATCTACATATTTATAAATTTGCATACACATACATATATCTACATATTTATAAATTTGCATACACATACATATATCTACATATTTATAAATTTGCATACACATACATATATATACATATTTATAAATTTGCATACACATACATATATATACATATTTATAAATTTGCATACACATACATATATATACATATTTATAAATTTGCATACACATACATAAATATACATATTTATAAATTTGCATACACATACATATATATACATATTTATAAATTTGCATACACATACATATATATACATATTTATAAATTTGCATACACATACATATATATACACATGCATACATATACATATGCATACACATGCATACATATACATATGCATACACATGCATACATATACATATGCATACATATGCATACATATACATATGCATACCTATGCATACATATACCTATGCATACATATACATATGCATACATATACATATATGTGTATGTATATGCATATGTATATGTATATGTATGCATATGCATATATATGTGTATGTATATGCATATGTATATATGCATATGCATACATATACATATACATATGCATATACATACACATATATATATATGCATATGCATACACATATACATATACATATACATATATATGCATATGCATATGCATACACATATACATATACATATACATATACATATACATATACATATACATATACATATACATATACATATACATATACATATACATATACATATATATGCATATGCATACACATATACATATACATATACATATACATATACATATACATATGCATACACATATACATATACATATATATGCATATGCATACACATATATACATATGCATACACATATATATACATATGCATACACATATATATACATATGCATACACATATATATACATATGCATACACATATATATACATATGCATACACATATATATACATATGCATACACATATATATACATATGCATACACATATATATACATATGCATACACATATATATACATATGCATACACATATATATACATATGCATACACATATATATACATATGCATACACATATATATACATATGCATACACATATATATACATATGCATACACATATATATACATATGCATACACATATATATACATATGCATACACATATATATACATATGCATACACATATATATACATATGCATACACATATATATACATATGCATACACATATATATACATATGCATTTACATATATACCTATATACACATATGTACATATATATACATACATATACATACACATATGTACATATATATACATACATATACATACACATATGTACATATATATACATACATATACATACACATATGTACATATATATACATACATATACATACACATATGTACATATATATACATACATATACATACAATATGTTACTATATATAACATAATATTACATACACATATGTAATTATATACTACATATACAACACATATGTACATATATATACATACATATAATTACACATATGTACATATATTATACATACTACATTACATACACTATGTACATATATATACATACATTACTATACATTATGTACATATATATACATACATATACATTAACATATGTAATATATATACATACATATACATACACATATGTACATATATATTCATACATATACATACACATATGTACATATATTACATACATATAATACAATATGTACATTATTATAATACATATACTTACACATATGTACATTTAGTATACATACATATACCATACAATTATGTAATATATATAATACATATATCATACACATATGTTACATATTAATACATACATATACATAACATAATGTACATATTTATACATACATATACATACACATATTGTACAAATTATCATTACATATAACATAACATATGTACATATATTTCATACATATACATAACATTATGTACAATATTATAACATACATATACATCACATATGTACATTATATTACATTCATATACATACACTATGTTACATAATTTTACATACATATACTTACAATATGTACATATTAATATACATAATATACCATACAAATCTGTACATATATATACATCTTTATACATACACATATGTACACTATTTATACATACATATACATACTACATATGTACTATAATAACATTTAATATACATAACATATGTACATCTATATACATAACATATACATACACATGATGTAATTTTTTATACAATATACAGCACATATATTAATATACATACACTTATATATTCATATACATATATATATACATACACATATATATTCATAAACATACACATATACATACACATATATATATACATATACAGAAATATACACCTAAATGGATATAGAAATATACATAAATATATATACACATACATAAATACATATATGTACATATGCATAAATACATATATATATACATATATGTAAATACATATACGTAAATACATATATATACATATACATCATGTATGTGTATTTATGTATATGTATATATACATATACATGAATATATATACATATATAAATACATACATAATACATATATATACATACATAATACATATATATACATAAATAATACATATATATACATACATAATACATATATACATACATATACGTAAATACATGTATACATACATATACATAAATACATATATACATCCATTTACATAAATACATAAATACATCCATACATATACATCCATATACATAAATACATCCATACATATACATCCATACATATACATCCATATACATATATACATCCATATACATATATACATCCATATACATATATACACCTATATACATATATACACCTATATACATATATACACCCATATACATATATACACCCATATACATATATACATCTATATACATATATACATATATACATCCATATACATATATACATATATACATCCATATACATATATACATATATACATCCATATACATATATACATATATACATACATATATACATATATATACATCAAATATACATAAATACATATATAAGTATATATGTATATAAATGTGTATATATATTAAAAATGTATATATGTACATAAAAGTTTATATGTACATAAATGTATACGTATATATAAATATATTTATGTATATAAATGTATATATGAATATAAATGTATATATGTATATGAATGTATATATGTATATAAATGTAAATATGAATATAAATGTATATATGTATATATTTATGTGTATATATGTATATATATGAATATAAGAATATATATGAATCTATGAATATATATATGAATATATATATGTATATATATGTATATATGTATATATGTATGAACATTTTATATACATATATACATATATGCATAATGATAATGATAATGATAATGATAATGATGATAATAAATGAAAGCATAAAAATCTTACCAGTGAAGCAACAAAAGGTGCAATGATTCCTCCAATGCGAGCACACATAGAGCAAGCACCAATGCCGACACTTCTGTATTCCGTTGGGAAAATCTCAGCAGAGTAGACATACACAATGGCAAAGGCTGCTGCTATGCCGAACTTACCCACCAGGCTCAGGGTCACAATTACTGCTCCAAAGTCTATCATCAAAAAGAAACAGAGAAAAACCAATATTAGAAAAAAATATGGGCGAGAGAAAAGCTTTATTACACCGGTTCAGTAAAGATGGTGGGTTTGAGGGTATTATCGTTTCCATGCAATTCTTATAATCTCTAAAGCTCTTAAAAGTTGTCAGGGGATTACACTGTTTTCAAGGTAATTTTACAATTGAAGAAAAGGTTGGTTAATCCATGAAAGAGAATGCTGCAAAATTTTGAAAATGATCACACTTCTTCCCCGTAGTTGTAATTTATTACCATAAATTTAAGCAAGTAAATTTACTTGTCTGTCCAAGTTATTGCCAATTAAAATGACAAATAACTAGTTTCAAAATATCAGCGCACATGTAGTCAATGGGTTTACTGATACTTAACAAGCAATATCCATTACAGCTTTTAGAATATAAAGAGTGCTTGCAAACGACAAATTCATCTATTCTTCATTTGCATTTGAACTTCTTGTATCTCTTCCCATCTTCAGAAGTGGTAACACATTTCGTTTTTTGTCTTCCAGAAACAATATGCCAGCAGGGTTAAATTATTATGAAATGCATATTCTACTGTAAAGTTTCTATCTGCAATAAATTTTGAGAGGTTTTGTCCAGTCTCTTAAATGCAAAAAGGACAATAACCATAAAACTAAACTGTCATCCATGTATATGAATTTTTACAAGTTTTCTGAAAGTAAGCAGAGTTGAAGAGGGGAAGAGGTTCATAAAAAAGCAAAATTTCCATATGATATTCTTGAGGAGTCAAGATGATGCAATCAGTTGAAAGAAGACTAATGATAGCATATTTTGTCCATGAACTAAAAATACATTTCAAAAATATATATACATACATATATATATAATAAATATATATGTACATTATGATAACCATAACTTTGGTAAGAATATCACTAACATGGTAAATAAATAGGAACATAAATTTGTGATCAGCCAGAATATAATCAATAGAAACTGTCATCTACTGTCAACTGATAACAAACATATAAGTTGTAATCTCCAAGGATCCAGCCAAATTTATAACCACCATCTAGCCTGATACCAGTTGTAACATTTGAGGATCTGCTACAGTAAGCCTTAAAAAACGGTAAACCTTTAAAAGTCTCAAAGGTTTCACTCAAGATTGCCTTTTCAACAATCTGTGGTTAATGGGCAGCCCAGATCACTAAAACTTCCACTGAGATGAAACTCTCTTAAATCCTTTCCAATGTTTACAGTCTCTCGCAGAATTACTGTAGGGCCTCATAATCTGAACACTAAATTGCTGCTTGTTACCTATACTTACCAGTGTTGCCACTTATGAAGAACCCAATTTATTTTCAGAATACATATTAAATTAAATCTAACTGATGAACTAATCAATTTCAATAATCCTCAAATAAAATTATCCTAGTCATATAGAAAAAAAACAAAAACAAATTATGTTTAAGGATCTATTCTAATTAATACTGATGTGAAATTACTTGAGGGCTCTTCTGTCTGGTGCCGGATGTTTTTTTGTTTTTTTTTCAATTGATCACGCCTTAGTTATTTTGTGCTTTGGTATTCTATGCAATGCATATTTTCTAAAATGAAACTGAATGAACATACATACTGAGGTTTACATTATCCACAACAGGCAATCTCTTCTTCCAGCACAAAATAACAGGAACACGCTCCACATAATGGCATTTAACACTTCTTTGATATCAGTCTCTTGTTAGACTCTAGTATTAAATAATCTGTTTAAAGTCTGATTGCATCTATTCCCATTTCCCTTCACACAAAGATCACCTTCACACATATTTGAAACTGGGTTTCTATGAGAACACTCCTCTAATTAATCTCGAGATCTAAATATTGCATAAATGGGCAGAGCTAAAGCCTAAAATAAAACAGCACCTTAAACTTCCACCGTACTGCTCTTATGAAAAAAAATTTAATGTACGTATAAACAAGGCTGTAAGATAACTTGGAAGAAAATTATTACATCTGATCAAAATTAAACAATATAATCCTTGAGGTGTGCATTAATCCTAGAGGAAACTACACATTATCTCAGAAATGGTAAAATGCCTATGGAGTGCTGAAAGAATACCAAATTAACATATCATAACTCTAAAATTACATTACAGGAGTGACTACTGAGTTTTGTAAACGTGTACCCATGTTACACAACAGACTTTCGATTTTCAATAGAGTCACTAACTGATATGAAAGAAAGGTTTTGGCAATGTTAATATAATACAGATACCATTATGCTTTTGCGTGGGCAGGGTGGCGTGGGTGTGGGCATGAGGTTTGCCGTATGCCCACAGGGTTTACCTTCTGGGATAAATCCGGATACGAAGCAAGCGACGCCGCCGAGCAAAAGGACAAAGGAGAGCGTGCCCTTCCTGCCCATTCTGTGGAATTATCACGTTCAGTAACAACCTACAGGGCTCTCCTTATTAAACTTGGTCACCTCTTAAGACAGGACCCGGATCAAGTGACTTTGTCTTCTTAAGGTTCCCAGTTCTTTATTGACCAGGATAATGTGTGACTAAACTGTAAGCTTTACATTATTCTCTGACACTCAATAATGAGGATCATGTAGCTGGTACTCTTATCAGTACTCACAGAGGAGTAAATAAATTTTTAGCTTTGAAGGTAGTTAAAATGACTGAATTATTTTTAAAATTTTCATATGTAATAAAAAATAAGAAATTTTCTATCATAGAAAATTCAGTCTACTGTGTTTCCGATCTGAAACATGGTTACTTATAATATATATAAAAAATATATAAAAATATAAATAATAATAAGCACAAGAGTACTACAAATTCAGCATTGATAGCCAGAGAATATCTAGATTTACACATGAATAATTTAACAACACATTTCTCTTTTCAGGAGAGCCCCACGTGTATCCTCCACGCATCATCTATTTTAAATCTATCAGATTTGATTCGTTCTTTTGCCAATAGACTCAAGTGAACTGCATGTATCAAGAAATAACTGGTGCAGACCACAAGCAAGGAGGAGAGTGAGTGTGACCTTCGGGACGTTCATGAGCAGTTTACATGACAACTGGAGAATAGCAGTGCCCACTGTCTCCAGTGTTCAGGAAACAATGACTTTTCTGTGGGGTGGCTGAGCATGTTGACTCATAGAGATGGCTGGGCATGATAACTTGCATAACAATGGTTGGGCATGATAATTTTCAGAATGGTTGGGCATGATAACTTTCAGAATGGTTGGACATGATAACTTTCAGAATGGTTGGGCATGATAACTTTCACAGTGGTAAGGCATGAGAACTTTTAGGATGTCTGGGTATGACAGCTTCTTATTCTCAAGTAGGATAACAAAAATAAAATAAAAATAAAAACTGTTTTTAGACAAAACTATAACACTAGGTTGGCATGTGAGTTTTTGAGTAGTTGGTCATGATAATTCGTAAGAGTAATGTATAGTGAATTTCACAAAAAAAAAAAAAAATTTAGTCCTCATAACTCAAAATACCGTCTGAACAAGTTGACTGGCTATGATAACTCAAAATAATGGTAGAGATAATAATAACTTAAGGTTCTTGGTTCCAAGAAAAAAAAACTACTGAATTTCTGTTTCTTATCTATCCAACTGAAAACTTTTAGTAAAACTAAATGATTAAGGCACTATACTGTAATAATACTATGTTTAACTTACATTTAACTTACGTAATAGTAGTGCTTTTACTCTTTTCAAAGTCTGTAATACCTTTTAATTCCACAAGAGGTATACGTAATGTGACTGATCATAAAGAGATCTTTATATACCTTTGAATAGAATATATGTGCATGGTGTTGATGGATCAGTGAAACTTTATGCTTATGGATCTCCGTGTTTTGCATGAATATGAATGTTTAGTAAAATACTTGAACTAAGGGTCTGTGTATGTATACTGACAAACTTGCTAGGTATAAAATGAGGTGATGATGAAATAAAAGCTGTTTAGAATGACAAAGGAATGACTGTTAAGAGTTGTATTTGGAAGATGAAAAGGCATGATAGAGTGATGCTCAGACAGAATGAGGATGAGGGAAGGTTCTTTCTACTCTGCTGATGATGAATCTCCTATTGCTGCTGCTGTTGCTGCTGCTGCTGTTACATCTGCTGTATCAGAATCTGCACATGCTGTCACTGCTGCTGCTGCTTGCTGTGCTTATGTATGAACAATGCAGGTAATGATTCTGCCTGAATGAATGATGACTGTAGACAGATATGACTGAGAATCAAATAGTAAAACTAAATAAATTTTGTACTGTTGAAGTCTGATAAATATCATGATGTCCCTATTCTTGAATACTTTGTTACTTTCTGATGCTTACCAGTAAACTATAGGTTTATCCCTACACCAAAATACCAAAAAAATTTATAATTTGATTTGGGTTTAAATCTAAACAAAAACTAATAGTGAGACTGATATTTGGTGTCTTGGTGTGGTATCCCCCTTGTTTGCTGGTAGCTAATTATTAGTTAAATGAGTATTTAATACTCTATTTCAAAATGAGGAATAGCTAAAAAAGATGATAACCATAATTTCTAATATTCAGAACTTTGTAGCATCTAATATTCCACACATAATTTGTAGCAGTGATAACAGCCACTGATATACATACAGCTGTTTACAGAATATGATGATCAGTGGCTAGTTTACTGCCAATTTTTTTCTTTACCCATGAATATGAAAGTTATAATTCTCTTTTAGCTATTCACAACAGATTAATCACTTTATGATATCACACAAAAAGAAACCTCTTTAAAGCATCTCTCTAGAGTACAGTCTTATTTGATCATAATTCATGTATCTTAAAAAAAACAAAAAAAAACATTTTTTAGTAAAATCACATATGCATCGGCACTGGGACATTCTTATTAATGATGAAGCCATATTTGCATCAAAAAGCATCTCTATAAAGGATATTTTATCCTAAATTTTCCTTCCCCTTACAAACCAATAAATCTAAAACTTTTACATGCCTAAGCACTTTCCTTATATTCTGATAGGTTAATAAATAAATCTATAAGTGACCGAAGAATCATTATTTCCATGATCAATATCATTACTGCTGTTACTATTATCCTCATAATCATGACTGTTATTGCTAATGATAAAAAGAAAAAAAATGTGCAACATAATGTAAATGAATTTCAGCATATCAGCACTTCACATTCTTGCACTTAAGATAAGAGTTAATCAATTAAACATTCCAAATAGTGTATACAGACAACAGCAATGCTTCCCCTATCATCACTGTCTGATATTGATCTATCGGCTGATGAAATTTAAACTTCTTTGTTAAATAAAATCTAAAGTTTACTGGCCTCTGATGTTGCTTTAAAGAGGTTTCATAGAAGACATGGCATAATTGACAACTATAAGAAAGTATTTCTAAGCTACAAAACAAAAAATACTTACAAAAACAATCAAAGATGAAATGAGATGAGGAATAAAATCATGGAAGTCAGAGTGCTTTTACTGATCTTTGATTTTAACAGTTAAAGATACTGCATATCCAAGGAAATTTCTGTACTTATATGATATACCTCAATGGATATATGTATGTGCACTATATATGTGTGTGTGTGTGTGTGTGTGTGTGTGTGTGTGTGTGTGTGTGTGTGTGTGTGTGTGTGTGTGTGTGTGTGTGTGTGTGTGTGTGTGTTTAAATATATATATTTATATATATATATATATATATATATATATTACATATATACACACATACATACACATACATACATATATATATATATATATACATATCTATACATATATATACATATCTATACATATCTATACATATATATACATATATATATACAAATATATATACATATATATATACATATATATACATAATTATGCATAATTATACATATATATACATATATATACATATGTGTGTGTGTGTGTGTGTGTGTGTGTGTGTGTGTGTGTGTGTGTGTGTGTGTGTGTGTGTGTGTGTGTGTGTGTGTGTGTGTGTGCACATATACATACATACATCCATTACATATATATATGTATGTATATCTGTATACATATGTATATATATATATATAGATACACACAGACACACACACAATCACTCACACACATACACACACACACACACACAATCACTCACACACATACACACACACACACACAATCACTCACACACATACACACACACATACACACACACACACACACACAACACACAGACACACACACGACACACACACAGACACACACACAGACACACACACAGACACACACACAGCAAAACACACACACACAGACACACACACAGACACACACACAGACACACACACAGACACCACCGAACACAACAGACACACACACAGACACACACACAGACACACACACAGACACCACACAGACACACGACACAACACACACAGACACACACACAGACACACACACAGACACACACACAGACACACACACAGACACACACACAGACACACACACAGACACACACACAGACACACACACAGACACACACACAGACACACACACAGACACACACACAGACACACACACAGACACACACAGACACACACACAGACACACACACAGGACACACACACAGACACAACACACTACACACAACTCAAGAACACACACTGGACCACACCAGCAAACACAGAACACCACAGACACCACACAGACACACACTGACACAACAACAGGATACAACACTGAACAAATTCTAACATTAACCTGCACACATAGAAAAATAAAAAATATGAATATTATGTATATATATGCTCTATATATATTTATATATTGTGTTTGTGGATGGTGTGTGTGGGTGTTAGTTTCTGTTGGTTGTGTGTATATGTGTGGTGTGTGTATGTGGTTGGTGTGTGTGTGTGTATATGTGGTGTGTTATCTTTTGTGTGTATATATTGTGTGTGTGTGTTTGTGTGTGTGGTGGGAGTGTGTGTGTGTGGGGGTGGTGTTGGTGTGGTGGGTGAGTGTTGGGTGTGTGGTGTGGGTGTGTGTATGTGTGTGTGTGGGAGTGTGTATGTGGGTGTTGTGTGGGGTGTGTTTGTGTGTGTGTGGGTGGTGTTGTGGGGTGTGTGTGTGGGGGTGTGTTGTGTGTGAGGGTGTGTGTATGTGTGTTGTGGGTGTGTGGTTTTGTGTGTGGGGTGTGTGTAGTGTGTGTATATGTGGTGTTTATATATATATGGGGTATATGGGGTTGTGTATTATTTGTGTTTTGTGGTGTGTTGTTGTGTGGTATGGTGTATCTTGTGTGTTTTATTTGTGTATGTTTGTGTATATATGGTGTGTTGGGGTGTTGTGTGGTATTGTGTGGGTTTATGTGGGTATGTGTGTGTGTGTGTGTGTATGTGTTATTGTGTGTGTGTGTGTGTGGGTGTTATGTGTGGTGTGTTGTGTGTGTGTATATATGTGTGTGTGTGTGGTGTGTGTGTGTATATGGTGTGTGTGGGGTGTGTGTGTTGTTTGTGTGTGTGTTTTGTGTGTGTGTGTGGGGTTTTTGTGTGTGTGTTGTGTGTGTGAGTGTATATGTGTGTGTGTGGTTTGGTGTGGTTTTTGTGTGTGTATATGTGTGGGGTGTGATATTGTGTGTGTGTGTTGAGTGTATATGTGTGTGTGTATTGTGTGTGTGTTATAGGTGTGTGTGTTTGTGTGTGTTATTAGTGTGTGTGTAATATGTGTGTGTGTATATATGGTGTGTGTGTGTGTGTGTGTTATATGTGTGTGTGTGTATGTGTATATATGGTGTGTGTGTGTGTGTGTGTATGTGTGTGTGTTATAGTGTGTGTGTGTGTTATGTGTGTGTGTGTTAAAGTTGTGTGTATGTGTGTGTGTGTATATATGTGTGTGTGTGTGTATATGTGTGTGTTAATATGTGTTGTGTGTGGTGTATATGTGTGTGGGGTTTTGTGTGTGTGTGTGTGTATCGGTGTGTGTGTATTTTGTGTGTGTGTGTGTTAATCTGTGTGTGTGTGTTTTGTTTGGTATATATGGTGTGTGTGTGTGTGTTGTGTGGGTATGTGGGGTGTGTATCTTGTGTGTGTGTGTGTATCTGTGTGTGTGTGTTGTGTGTATGTTTTATATGTGTGTGTGTGTAAAATATGTTTGTGTGTGTGTGTGGTATATGGTGGTGTGTTATATGTGTGTGTGTGTGTAAAATGTGTGTGTGTGTTAGATGTGTGTGTGTGGTGTTTGTGTTGTGGGATATTGGTGTGTGTGTTTGTGTGTGTGTATATGTGTGTGTGTGTGTTATGTGTGTGTGAATATTGTGTGTTTTGTGTTGTATATGTGTGTGTGTATGGTGTGTGTGTATATATAGTGTGTGTGTGTGTGTATGGTGTGTGTGTATATATGTGTGTGTGGTGTTTATGTGGTGTGTATTAAGTGTGTGTGTGTGGTTGTGTGTATATGTGTGTGTGTATATTTGTGTGTGTGTGTTTTATTAGTGTGTATATATGTGTGTGTGTGTGGTATCTGGTGTTGGGTTTTATGTGTGGGGGTGTTTTGTGTGTGTGTGTTTGGTGTGAGTTATAGGTGTGTTTTCAGTGTGGTTTTTGTTTTTAAAATTTATGGTGGTTAACTGTGTGTGTGTTTGGTGTGTGTTTTAATGTTGTTGTAAATATAAAAAATAATATATTTAAAATAAAAAAAAAAATATATATAAAAAAAAAATATATTATATTAAAAAAATATATATTTAAAATATATTTAATATTTGTAAAAAATTTTATAAAAATA
>NC_061821.1:41510966-41513466 GCF_019202785.1 Penaeus chinensis | reverse complement strand
GCAAGAGGGCCAAGCCAGGCATTTTCGCAAGTCAGGTCGAACTGCAATGGAGAGAAGAGCGGAAAGTGACGTACGTTGTGTATTTAAGAACTGAGAGATGCGCTGAGACGGGAGGGAAATGGAGGCGAGGATAGGGATTTGAAACAATGAGTATGAGAAACGCGAAAAAGCAATGATAGTGAATCAGAGACACAGTAGAGGAAGAAATACAACAGAATGGGAAAACTGGAGCAAACAATCGTTTCGCGGTAAGCAGAGCTAGTGTGTGCATCATGGCAGCCAAGATTTCTCATGCTGTGCCATGTGTGGACTGCAGACCGAGACATCGATCATCAAAGTAGTGAGAACGGAGGGAAGGGGGTGCCGCTGAGAAGAACAAAGGACACGAGTGCAGGGAGATAAGGAAGAAGGGGATAATGGAGGATGCAGCGGGAAAACAAAGGGCATAAACCTCCCTCTCCCTCTCTCATTCACATACTTCTTCTCCCTCCCTCCCTCCCTTCCTTCCTCGCTCTTTCTCCTTCTCCCCCCTCCCTTCCTTGCTCATTCTCCTTCTCTCTCCCTCCCTTCCTCGCTCATTCTCCTTCTCCTTCCCTCCTCCTTCCTCTCCCACACCATATCACAGCCTTTTTTTTATGGATTCCTCCCGCCCCCTGCCAGCTGCGCCCCGGTGCCATGAGTCTCCTTTCGCACTCAAGGTCTATACTTCCATAAACCTTGCTCGTACTCACCTCAGTGACGGTCGTGGAGGTGAAGAGGGACGTGTCAAACACCTTTTCGCTGCAGTTGGTCTTGACGTTTAGGTTGAAGTCATCCAACTCACACGTGGAGGAGTTCGTGACCGGCTCAGAGCGCTGGTACATGGAGCACTCGTCGCCGTCGGGGATGGTGTAATTGGCGAACTCGGCGGAGAAGTCGGGTTCGTTGGGGTCGTCGCAGCCGGGCACGAAGCACCTGTTGGGGAGGGACTGCGTCAGGAGGGCAGGCTGCGGAAGGCTTTCTTTGGGTTGTACTTATGTTTATAGAGGTGTTCATACACAGTCACTTGTTTGCATATAAAAATAGAAATGTACATTATATATATAGATAGATAGATAGATAGATAGATAGATAGATAGATAGATAGATATATAATGTACATATACATAGACAGACACATTCATGGGCATGTACATAAACACACATTCAAGCACATGTACATAAACACGCACATGTACATGTACATCATACATGAACCGTATTCATGTTGACAAATGTAGAAAAGGTATGAATGAGAATGAATACCTTCACAATACAAGAGATGTATTTGACTGGTTTCGATTATATCTTCGTCAGAAATACATGCATGTGTGTATATGTCTATGCATGAATATTTGGATGTGGTATAGCACTTTGCATGGAACACCATCTTGAAGAAGTTCATGTAAATACATGTATTTCTGACGAAGATATAATCGGAACCGGTCAAATACATCTCTTGCATTGTGAAGGTATTCATTCTCATTCATACCTTTTATACACATACACATACATGTACAGAAACACACACATACATGTACATGTACATAAACATACACATACATATATATACAGAAACATATACATATATATATATACATACGTACATATACATATACATGCGTACATCTACATATACGTATGTACATATATTCATATACAAATGTATAAACATACGTACATGTACATATACTTATAAACATACATGCACATATGCATATACATATGCATACATATATGTATAAATACATATACATGTGTAAGTGTATGAATGTGTGCTTGCATCCATACAAAATGTATACATGTAACTCTACTGAATATACAGTTTATCTTTATAGGCCTATTCCTCATATTAACTGGAATATATCCAGTGTTACCCACTGCAAAAAAAAAATAATAATAATAATAAAAAATAATAATAAATAAATAAAAAAGAAAAAAAAAGAAAACGAATTAAACAATTTGGTAATGACAGGGCAACGCAGAGCACGGGCGCGGAAATAATGCAATGATTTGCAATGACGTCATCGCAGCGAAACGCGAAAAAACGATTTGTTTTTGTTTTCTCATCATATATCTTCGACAACGTGGGAGAACAAACAAACAGAATGCATGTTCAGTGAAGTGAAATAATGCGAACATAAAGTCTAGTTTCGAATGCACAGGTGGCGATGAATTCACATGGACCTGAATGCAACGTGTTTGTTTGTTTTGTTGTAGGTGTAAGCTATTTGCTTTCATTGCATATGTCATGATCAGTAATCAAAGCACGGCAGTTATTCGTCCTTGGAAACAAGACGCAAGCAAGTCCTATTGTGGAATCATACTTGCCCAAGGAACTACAAAAGCGAGTTCAACACAGACCATGTGATGAGAAAATTGAACGAGAGGAACAAGAGAGCGTCACTCTTTAGGAATCAATACTCGAAACGTATAACGTCACAACGCTCAATAACCGAGTCCTTAAAGTCGAAGGATCATG
>NC_061821.1:41500966-41505966 GCF_019202785.1 Penaeus chinensis | reverse complement strand
CCCGAGATCCTCCGCACCCATTCAGAATGCTGGCGATACGGTCTCTGCCTCTTTAGGAACCATGGTTACAGAACGCGGCTTTTATTCGTGCGGCTAAATGTCAGATTTCAACGTTAAAAAATATTGTTTTTTCCAGACCTAGACTACAGGGAAATGTCTACCATTTCCATTTAAAGTCTCGTTGTTAATACTTTAGTGGTGCTTACTCGTATATCAACCACTCTTGAAAATCCAGTTCTCTTTGTGTGAAAGCTGTGTGCATAGCAGGGCAGTACTTGCTTTCGGATCACCAGACCGAGAATCTGCACGCGACATAGAAACAAGTCTCCGCTGCCTTTGTTGCTTCTGTATTGTAGATGTAGCTTGATACTACTATGAGGCCATATAAGGCATGGCAATGGCGTGTTCCATTCTTCGGCCTTGTGGTAGTAAAGATGAAATAAAATGCATAGAAAAAAAAATCAATTTAACGAGGATTAACAGGGAGATTGGGACGAAAAAAATAAAATAAAAAAAACACCATGACCCCAGCGATAGATTACGACATGAAACCCTGGGTTAACTGGAGTACGCGTAGATGATGCGACTTTGGGAAGAACCAGCACACATTTACTCAATAAAGGGAAAGGAAAAAGAAAAAAGAGAAGCGGACAGAACGAGAGACGGATATATAGAAATAGCACGGGGAGAGAGGGAAAGCAAAAGACGAACACGATAGAAGGAAAAACGGACAGTGAAAGCGAAACGAGAAAAATCTGGCATGATTTTTTTTTTCTTGGCATGACTGGACCAGCGGGTTTACACTAGGTAAGGGGCGCCTGGTCGTAACCCAGTGTTGCGTTCCTTCCTGCTGCCACCCGAACGTCATGTCTCCCCACAACCTGTGTGAGGGAGGGAGGGGGCCAGGGGTTAGTCGTCCCTCCGCTATACAATGCCGATGCCACGTCATTGTCATCAGGTTTAGCTTGGAGGTGTCCATGATGACGCGACGCTATGGTTGTTTTTAATCTCGTTTCTGTCAGAAGAGATAACTAAATCTTGGCAAAAACAGAAAAGAGTCGCTCAACGTAGTTGATACGGTATAATAACGTAGTTTCGTTGATATAGTGATTGTTACTGCCTGATAGCAAAACGTTTCGTCCCGACACATCTTTTATAAAATGTTGTGTGTGTGGGTGTGGGTGTGGGTGTGGGTGTGGGTGTGGGTGTGGGTGTGGGTGTGGGTGTGGGTGTGGGTGTGGGTGTGGGTGTGGGTGCGTGCGTGTGCGGGCGTGCGCGTGCGTGCGTGCGTGCGCGTGCGAGCGTGCGCGTGTGTGTGCGCGTGCGTGCGTGCGTGCGTGTGCGTGTGCGTGTGCGTGTGCGTGTGCGTGTGCGTGTGCGTGTGCGTGTGCGTGTGCGTGTGCGTGTGCGTGTACTTGTGAGTAAGCGAGGGCGAGGGAGTGAGTTGTTTGTGCGAGGCGTGTAAGTTGACGGAGTTCCGGAGTCCTTGAAGCCTCTGCCCCGGAGACAAAGGACACAGTGTAGGGATGGTAATTGCAGGCTGTCAGGGCAGTATTGTCAACATGTCATAGGGTTGGTACGATTCAGACGGAGGACGACGACTGCGGGAAGCTTCATTTCACTGTACAGGTGTCGGTAATCTTTGGGAAAGCGGATATTTAATGACACCACCACAGACTCTGATTATGATGACCTCTTGTAAAATACAAGAGGAAATCAAATATTCCCATAATTCTTGAAACTTTGTTGGCAGTCAGAAAATGCCATACGTGCATCCCAATACACAATATACAAGTGTTTACTAGCATTACACACTGCACACACTGCGCACTTTATATGGTTTGTTATACACTGCTTCTTTCCTATGTCCAAAGCTATCCCACAGTTTCACATTGGTTTGCTTTTGTTTTTACATGAGTAAATAACAGATAAAGAAACTAAATACAGTTATTAAAGCGGCAATGAGAAGGTAAAAAACATATATTTCCTTTGTTTTTTTTATCTATTCATCTAAAGACATATCTTTTGTAGGGTCTTGAATTAAGTAATATATATAAATATATATCTTTCAGACTGCCTCATATTAGCAGGCCTCTGTTTAAGCTAAGAATGACAACTGAGGGCTACAGAGCAATCACAAGCACTGCCCTCGGACACATCTCAACGGCTCGGTTTCCCTGTACCTGTGAGGACTATCAAGCGAGACGAAAGCATCCTGGACCACTGGCTGAGCGCACATGAAGGAGGCAATGCAAGCCATAACAAACACCAGCACGCTATATGGCCCGAAGGGCCCAATGTGCGCCAGAACTTTGTCGAAGTCGATTTTGTGGCCAGACATCTTGAGGGAAGAGTTGCGTGTCCAGGCCGCCAAGATTAAAGTTGTCCAAGACTGAGTATTCACTCCGAATGACCACCTCGAAATTCTGCCATTAGATGCTCGTCTATTCTGATAAGGCACCTACTGCATCATATCGTTAACATGATCTAGAATAATCAGATAACTGATTACAAGGATGATATACCTAATCACACTGTAGCACGCCTTCGCCCCCACGACTGCTGAGACTGGCTGTACAATCAGCGGTTGACCCGACAAAAAGCCATTCCTAGATCCCTGTATGCATCGGGACTGTGGCAGGCCTTAGCCATCATTGGAATTAAGGGAACCAGGTTACCCGAATCCTCGCCCTTTGGTGAGGGAATTGCGCAGGCTCAATTTCGCACATTCCCCACACCAGCGCAGAAATAATGCCGATTTTGCATAATTGTATGCTCCCTCTGCCGCTGCCGCCTGTACGAATACTGAAAGGACGCTTCTATTTCGGTGTTCCCAACTTCAGCATATTTTGTTATAAGAATGTTCGATATAAGCCCCTGTTTCTTAACATTTCTGAAAGAGAAACATACAGACCGGAGATGAAACGCAGACTGGTATACCTAGCATCGAGAAAAAAAATCCTTCTAGTTATGCTGGAATCTGTTTCTCCGGAAAACTAAAGGTTTTGAAATATATCTTAGAATTTTTGTCGCGAACTGACACAACAATTCGTCACAGGATGCTATTGCTAATTAGCCTACTCAATAAATGGATAAACACCTACATATAAGGTGCCTTTCCTTACAGACTAAATCGAGCCACGGCAATCATCGGTAACAAGCATAATTAATATTTATCAAACAATTGCAAACAATTGCTTCATCTAATATTTCACATCAGTCTGCGAGCACAAGTGGGAAAAGGATGAAGATGACCTCGCGTAAGGGAAAAACACCCTCACCCTCATTACTCCTTGTTCATTACATTACTCACTACAACTAATGTTCTCCCTCTTTCACTCATGATGCTGTAGATTGATGGGGGCTGACTGCGCGTAATGGCAGGGTGGAGGGAAGGAGTAATCTGGCATACCGGCACTTTCTCTTGTTCATCTGATGCATGTTGGTTTAATAATTCGAATTCCTTGATAATTATTAGCATTGTGGAAGCGGGAAGGATTTTTTTTCTTAAAAGCAATCATCTAAACATATGCAAAAAGTCCTTGAGTTAACTGAAGACGGAAGTAAGTCGAGAGCAGAAAGATCACGATCAAACAGAAGACTGAATGGAGCGATTTGAATCCTAAAAAAAAATCAAGGCTAAGATGTACAGCATAAGGGTTGATAAAAGCTTTTTGAGGTCAAGAGTTTCGAAATCAACCACTCGGCCGCAGACTGAGAGCCAAGAGTTGAGGGACAAAGACAAGGCTGCAATCAACAAATGCACATTTCTGTTCCGTGCGGGATACTGGTCGCCTCTGGCAGGGGGAAAGGTTAGCCGGATCCACGGTTATTCGTCGTGGGGATATATTATTATGCCAAAAGGACCAACGGTTGCTATTACTTGGGGACATATAATCATATTAGCAGGAAGGGATATATTACCGAAGGTTACTATATCATGTGATTATTCTACACTATGTCGTGTGAATACAGTATTCCAGATGCTCCATAAAGCTTTTAAAGTTTCTTTACAAAGTGGACTACCGACTACCACTCAGTTATTCTGGGCTCACTTTACACTATCAGAAAATAACGAACACATGGTATATATTATAAAAAACGACCTTAGAGAAAAATGTGGCTGTCAAGGAGAATTTGAAGGACAAATCACACATAATCAGTATTGCATGCTAGCCAGATAACCTCAGGCTTATCGTGGCTTATTCGATTAAATTAAGCAATTAATGGATAAGCAAACAAACAAACATACATACATACATACATATATATATACATATATATATATATATATATATATATATGTATATATATATATATATATAGGTATGTATAGACATGTGAGTTTACGCAAACAAACAAACAGTAATTTGTACACAAAAAATAAAAGGAAACTGCGACAATAAAAAAATGAAATTGAATCGTGGCGTTGCGAACTCTTGAAGGGTTATTTATCAGACAGACACATATCCGAAATGGTTATTTGTCGCTCTGAAGAGGGAATCTTTACGAATTCGAAAAGTTACGATTCAGTTTCATTTGTTATTGTGACTGGCTGTTTCCTTTTCACATGTTGAGTTTGTTTGTTGGTGAGTCCATCCCTTCGTAAAAAAAAATATAACGAAACGTGTATCGTAGCGAAGTCATTACCGCAATGTCTTCAGCTGAAATGAACGTCCAAAAGCAACGAACCTGCTGCTTTGGCTCGTCATCCATCACCTTCGCACACAGCTTTTGATTATTCCAGTCCCTTATCACGGTCGACATCACGACGCTGTTTCAAGGTTCCTCGATAAAAAACACAAAATGAGAAAACAAACGAAGGCGCGGTGAATTTGCATATAATGTATGGTGCTGGATTTCAGTTTGTCTCGCAACGAATCTGAGAAATACGGACGGCGCTATAACATGGCGGCCTTTTTCCTCGACTCATTGTTTGGGATTCTTCGATTTGTTGTCTCATTATATATACATACGAGTACAAATACAAACGTATGTAT
>NC_061821.1:41480966-41493466 GCF_019202785.1 Penaeus chinensis | reverse complement strand
GATGTGAAATGGCCCTAGTGTGACACGTGTGTTGATTCATTGGAAGGTGGTGGAGGATACGCTTAGGGGACTAGGGGCAGTCCGGAAACCATTGGGGGAGGAGAAGTTGAGTATTAGGGTGAGGGGTGGGTGGGGAGGAAGGTAGGGGGGGAGGAGGGGAGAGAGGAGAGGGAGGAGAAAGAGAGAGGCGAGAGGAGGAGAGAGAAGAGGGAGGCGAGAGAGAGAGAGAGGAGGGAGGAGGAGAGAGAGCAGAGAGAGGAGAGGGAAGGGAGGAGAGAGCGACGGAGAGAGAGAGAGAGGAGGAGGAGAGAGCGGCGAGAGAGAGAGAGAGAGGAGGAGAGAGAGCGAGAGAGAGAGAGGGAGAGGAGCGGGAGCGGAGAGAGCGGAGAGGAGAGAGGAGAGAGAGAGGAGAGAGGAGAGGAGAGAGGAGAGGAGAGAGAGAGCGAAGGAGGAGAGAGAGAGAGAGAGGGAGAGGAAGGAGGGAGAGAGAGGAGAGAGGAGAGAGAGGGAAGAGAGGGAGAGAGAGCGAGAGGGAGGAGAGGAGAGGGAGAGAGAGAGAGAGAGAGAGGGAGAGGAGGGAGAGAGGAGAGAGAGCGAGAGGAAGGGCGGGAGAGAGCGGAGAGGGGAAGGGAGGGAGAGAGAGCGAGAGGAGAGGAAGCGCGGGAGAGGAGAGAGCAGAGAGAGCGAGAAGGAGACGGGAGGAGAGGCAGAGAGAGAGGAGAGGGAGGAGCGGAGAGAGAGAGCGCGGGAGGAGGGAGAGAGAGAGAGAAGAGAGAGGAGACGGAGGAGGGAGAGAGGAGAGCGAGAGTGGAAGGAAGGGCGGAGAGCGAGAGAGCGCGAGGGACCGGACGGGAGAGCGAGGGAGAGAGAGAGGGAGGCGGGGAGAGAGAGAGGAGAGAGGAGGGAGGGGGAGAGAGAGAGAGCGCGAGAGAAGGAGGGAGAGAGAGAGAGAGAGAGAGGAAGGCTGGGAGAGAGGAGAGAGCGCGAGAGGGCAGGCGGAAAGAGACGCGGCGAGCGAGAGGGAAGGCGGGAGAACGAGCGAGAGAGGGAGAGCGGGAAGGCAGGGAGAGAGGAAAAGGAGAGGGGAAGGACAGGAGAGAGAGAGAGAGAGGCGGGACGAGGTGGGCGCGAGGGGACGAGAGAGAGGAGCGGGAAGGAGGGAGCGCGAGCAGGAGAGAGAGGGAAGGAGGGAGAGAGGAGAGCGAGAGAGAGGGAAGCGGGCAGCGAGAGAGAGAGGGGAGAGGGGAAGGAGGGAGACGAGGGGGAGAGAGAAAGGAGGGCAGGAGGGCGAGAGAGAGCGAGAGGAGGGGAGGAGGGGCGGGGAGCGAGCGGAGAGAGAGAGAGAAGAGAAGGGAGGGAGAGAGAGAGAGCAGGGCAGGAGGGCGAGGAGAAAAGAGCAGAGAGAGAGGGAAGGAGGGAGAGAGCGAGAGAGAGAGAGGGAAGGAGGGCGGGGAGAGAGAGAGAGAGAGGGCAGGAGGGAGAGCAGAGCGAGAGAGACGAGGGAAGGGGGGAGAGAGGAGAGAAGAGGCGGAGGAGAGGAGAGAGCGAGGAGAGGGAGAGGGAGGCGAGAGCAGGAGGCGAGGAGGCGGGCAGGAGGGAGAGAGAGAGGCGAGCGAGGGGAGGGGAGAGAGAGAGCGAGAGAGCGGGAAGGAGGGAGCGAGAGAGCGAGAGAGAGCAGGGACGGGGGAGAGAGCAGAGAGAGCGAGCGGCAGGAGGGAGAGAGCGAGAGAGCAGAGGGAAGGAGGGACGAGGAGAGAGCGGCGCGAGGGACAGGAGGGAGAGAGAGAGAGAGAGAGAGGGAAGGAGGGGAGAGAGAGAGAGAGAGAGAGCGGGAGAGAGCAGGGAGAGGGCGAGGCGGAGGGAGAGAGAGAGAGAGCGAGCAAGAGCGCGAGAGAGAGAGAGAGAGGGGAGAGAGAGCGCGGAGAGAGCGAGGCGGGAGGGAGAGAGCAGAGAGGAGCGAGGCAGGAGGAGAGAGCGAGACGGCGGAGAGAGGCAGAGGAGGGAGAGAGCGAGAGACGGAGAGCAGGGAGAGAGGGAGAGAGAGAGCGAGAGAGAGAGGGACGGAGGGCGAGGCGAGCGAGCGACGCGGAGCGGCCGGAGAGAGAGACGAGAGAGAGAGCGCGGAGAGAGGAGAGAGGAGCGGGACGAGGAGCGAGCGAGAGCGAGCAGAGAGGGAAGGAGGGAGAGACGAGAGGCGAGAGGGGAGGAGGGCAGAGAGAGCGACGAGAGAGGGAGGAGGGAGAGAGAGAGCGAGAGAGGGCAGGCGGGAGCGAGAGCGCGAGAGAGAGGGCGGAGGGCGCGAGAGAGAGAGCGAGCAGGGCGGAGGGCGCGAGAGGAGACAGAGAGAGAGGGCAGGCGGGAGAGAGCGCAGGACGAGCGCGGCGGGTAGGAGGGGCGAGCGCGCGAGCGCAGAGAGGGCCAGGCGGGCGCGAGCGAGCGTGCGCGCGACAGCGGCTCTCGCGCGTCCAGCTCGCCTCGTGCCTTCGGTCGCTCCTCGCTCGAGCGCGCTATCTTCCTTCTTTCTCTCTCTCTCTCTCTCTCTTTCTTCTCTTTTCTCTCTCTCTCTCTCTCTCTTTCCTTCTTTTCTCTCTCTCTCTCTCTCTCTTTCCTTCTTCTCTCTCTCTCTCTCTCTCTTTCCTTCTTTCTCTCTCTCTCTCTCTCTCTTTCCTTCTTTCTTCTCCTCTCTCTCTCTTCTTTCCTTCTTTCTCTCTCTCTCTCTCTCTTTTCTCTTTCTCTCTCTCTCTCTCTCTCTTTCCTTCTTCTCTCTCTCTCTCTCTCTCTCTTTCCTTCTTTCTCTCTCTCTCTCTCTCTCTTTCCTTCTTTCTCTCTCTCTCTCTCTCTCTTTCCTTCTTTCTCTCTCTCTCTCTCTCTCTTTCCTTCTTTCTCTCTCTCTCTCTCTCTCTTTCCTTCTTTCTCTCTCTCTCTCTCTCTCTTTCCTTCTTTCTCTCTCTCTCTCTCTCTCTTTCCTTCTTTCTCTCTCTCTCTCTCTCTCTTTCCTTCTTTCTCTCTCTCTCTCTCTCTCTTTCCTTCTTTCTCTCTCTCTCTCTCTCTCTTTCCTTCTTTCTCTCTCTCTCTCTCTCTCTTTCCTTCTTTCTCTCTCTCTCTCTCTCTCTTTCCTTCTTTCTCTCTCTCTCTCTCTCTCTTTCCTTCTTTCTCTCTCTCTCTCTCTCTTTCCTTCTTTCTCTCTCTCTCTCTCTCTCTTTCCTTCTTTCTCTCTCTCTCTCTCTCTTTCCTTCTTTCTCTCTCTCTCTCTCTCTTTCCTTCTTTCTCTCTCTCTCTCTCTCTTTCCTTCTTTCTCTCTCTCTCTCTCTTTCCTTCTTTCTCTCTCTCTCTCTCTCTTTCCTTCTTTCTCTCTCTCTCTCTCTCTTTCCTTCTTTCTCTCTCTCTCTCTCTTTCCTTCTTCTCTCTCTCTCTCTCTCTCCTCTTTCTCTCTCTTCTCTCTCCTCTCTCTCTCTCTCTTTCCTTCTTTCTCTCTCTCTCTCTCTCTTTCCTTCTTTCTCTCTCTCTCTCTCTCTTTCCTTCTTTCTCTCTCTCTCTCTCTCTTTCCTTCTTTCTCTCTCTCTCTCTCTCTTTCCTTCTTTCTCTCTCTCTCTCTCTCTTTCCTTCTTTCTCTCTCTCTCTCTCTCTCTTTCCTTCTTTCTCTCTCTCTCTCTCTCTCTTTCCTTCTTTCTCTCTCTCTCTCTCTCTTTCCTTCTTTCTCTCTCTCTCTCTCTCTTTCCTTCTTTCTCTCTCTCTCTCTCTCTTTCCTTCTTTCTCTCTCTCTCTCTCTCTTTCCTTCTTTCTCTCTCTCTCTCTCTCTTTCCTTCTTTCTCTCTCTCTCTCTCTCTTTCCTTCTTTCTCTCTCTCTCTCTCTCTTTCCTTCTTTCTCTCTCTCTCTCTCTCTTTCCTTCTTTCTCTCTCTCTCTCTCTCTTTCCTTCTTTCTCTCTCTCTCTCTCTCTTTCCTTCTTTCTCTCTCTCTCTCTCTCTTTCCTTCTTTCTCTCTCTCTCTCTCTCTTTCCTTCTTTCTCTCTCTCTCTCTCTCTTTCCTTCTTTCTCTCTCTCTCTCTCTTTCCTTCTTTCTCTCTCTCTCTCTCTTTCCTTCTTTCTCTCTCTCGTTCTCTCTCTCTTTCCTTCTCTCTCTCTCTCGTTTTCTCTTTCGTCTTTCCTCATTGGATGCACGCTTATCGAAGTGTCATTTATAGGCCTTTGAAGAACCCCTTTTGAACAAATGTTCTTTTTGCTTTTGTCTTGTAAGATGAACTTTGTTGTGATATTTTCTCCAGCCGATAAAAAAATATATATAAGTCCATTTTAGGTCGGATTTGAAAAAAAAGGACCAAAAAAAAACAAGTCATAATATAAACTATTTCTTTATCTCTATATCGCGTGTTGCGTATGAATCGGACTGAAGAGTGAGAGATAGTCTGACAGACAGACAGACTGAGAGAGAGAGAGAGAGAGAGAGAGAGAGAGAGAGAGAGAGAGAGAGAGAGAGAGAGAGAGAGAGAGAGAGAGAGAGAGAGAGAGAGTGAGAGAGAGAGAGAGAGTGAGAGAGAGAGAGAAAGCATAAGAGAGGAACGAAAGAATAACAAGGGAGAAGATCTATATGTATACATGCATGTGCATGTGTATGTTTACCTGTGTGTGTGCCGTTTGTGTTTGCGTATGTGGTTCTGTAAGTATATGATAACGTGTCTGTGTTCTGTATGTGTATGTGCGCTACTTATGCATGTATATGTGAACTGTATATGTGTATTGACGTGTATGCGTATGTGCATACGTATGTGTATGTGTATGTGTAAGAGAGAGAGGGTAAGTGAGTGAGTGGGTGAGTGATTGTCTGAGTGAGTGTGTGTCTGAGTGAGTGTGTGTCTGAGTAAGTGATTGTCTGAGTGAGTGTGTGTCTGAGTGAGTGTGTGTCTGAGTGAGTGTGTGTCTGAGTGAGTGTGTGTCTGAGTGAGTGTGTGTCTGAGTGAGTGTGTGTCTGAGTGAGTGTGTGTCTGAGTGAGTGTGTGTCTGAGTGAGTGTGTGTCTGAGTGAGTGTGTGTCTGAGTGAGTGTGTGTCTGAGTGAGTGTGTGTCTGAGTGAGTGTGTGTCTGAGTGAGTGTGTGTCTGAGTGAGTGTGTGTCTGAGTGAGTGTGTGTCTGAGTGAGTGTGTGTCTGAGTGAGTGTGTGTCTGAGTGAGTGTGTGTCTGAGTGAGTGTGTGTCTGAGTGAGTGTGTCTGAGTGAGTGTGTGTCTGAGTGAGTGTGTGTCTGAGTGAGTGTGTGTCTGAGTGAGTGTGTCTGAGTGAGTGTGTGTCTGAGTGAGTGTGTGTCTGAGTGAGTGTGTGTCTGAGTGAGTGTGTGTCTGAGTGAGTGTGTGCCTGAGTGAGTGTGTGTCTGAGTGAGTGTGTGTCTGAGTGAGTGTGTGTCTGAGTGAGTGTGTGTCTGAGTGAGTGTGTGTCTGAGTGAGTGTGTGTCTGAGTGTGTGTCTGAGTGAGTGTGTGCCTGAGTGAGTGTGTGTCTGAGTGAGTAAGTGTCTGAGTGAGTGAGTGTCTGAGTGAGTGAGTGAGTGTCCATACATATGCGCACGCGCGTGGGTGCTTGAGTGCGCGTGTGAATGGGTGTTTGAGCGTGCGCGTGCGAGCCGCGTGGGCGCGATGCTCAGATCGATGCCTGATCCCGGGAGCGCGCGGCGAGGCCCTCTCGGGGCGGCGGCGGCCTCTTTCGCGATGGGACGAGGCTGCCGCGAGGCCGCTCGGGGCAGATGGCGGCTGAGGATTCGTCAGACTTTCTCGTTCTTTTTTATTCAGATATTCTCGCCGTTTGAGATCTGCTCTTGTTTGCGGTTTTCCCGTCTCTATCTATTTTCCCTTTGTCTCTTCATCCTTCAATCTAACTCGATCTTTTTTTTTTTTTTAACCTTCAGCTCCATTTTCACACGGCGAATCACTTCCGCCTATCCCATAGCAAGAGTTACTATTGCGATCCGTACAATAAAATAAAAAAAACACAATTACAATACAAGAGAACAGAAAAGAATCGGGAAATACCGACCAAGCCAGCATTTCTACAATAATGCACAGATTCCGCCTAATTGGTGGGCCCGTCAATGCAACTTCCGTCAATGCAACTTCCTGCAATCAACCAACCCCATCTGCTACAGTCAACAGTACACAAGGTGCCGGAAAACGCTTAAGAAATACACAGAGACTTGAGATGGAGCCAAGAAACAGGCCTAATGAAAGTATGATTCTTCAGAACGGGCGCTGGGGAGGAGGGGGAAGGGGAGAGAGGAGGAGGAAAAGAGAAAGCGAGGAGGGGAGAGAGGAGGAGGATGCGAGGAGGAGGAAGAGAGGAGGAGGAGGAAGAGAGGAGGAGGAGGAAGAGAGGAGGAGGAGGAAGAGGAGGAGGAAGAGGAGGAGGAGGAAGCGAGGAGGGGAGAGAGGAGGAGGAGGAAGCGAGGAGGGGAGAGAGGAGGAGGAGGAAGCGAGGAGGGGAGAGAGGAGGAGGAGGAAGCGAGCAGGGGAGAGAGGAGGAGGATGAGAGAGAGAGGAGGATGGGAGAGAGGAGGAGGAAGTGAGGAGGGGAGAGAGGCGGAGGAAGCGAGAAAGAGCCGCTTTTCGGTATGCCTTCAAGGAGACTTCCTCTGCGCCCGCGGGCCTCGTCATAACTAGGCTGGTAACGCCATTAGAAATTCATACATTCATACATACATATACATACACACACACATATACATACATATACAAATACATATACACATACATAGATATATACATACATACATATTTACATACATTATTTACATTATATATATATAAACATACATATATATATACACGCAGATGTACACATACATATTCATAAACATATACATACATACATACATACATACATATATACATATATACATTTTTACATACATTATTTACATTATATAAATAAACATACATATATATACACACAGATGTACACATACATATTCATATACATATACATACACATATATACCCATAAACATTTAGACATGTATATGATAATATATACACCGGTATATATCCATACATCATGTACCTATTTATTCATATATCATACATCATGACTGGTAAAAAGCCAGAAGTGATCCCAACACCAGCATAAACATCTTCAATTCTTGTTAACCCCCCCCCCCCCCCCCCCCCCCCCCGCCTCGTCCCCTCTCATCCTCAATTCCCGCCGACTGTTACGTTTGATTAAACCATGTCACTGGGGAAAATGAAGGGCTTTCCGTTAATACATCGATTTCAATGCGAGAGAGGGGCTTTATCCTTCGTCTGTCCAAAGTCTCTCCTTGCAAACGGGTATGTAAAGGACGTCCAGGCCTTGGGTTTCCCGTTCGAGCGCCGTCCCTCACAAGCTCACTGGACGCGGAGACTAAACCTGACTGATAATACAAGGACAGCGATACTACGCCTAATAAAAACATGATTATCGCCCAAAATAAAATGAAAAGATATACATAGATTCAATGGAACAATTACAAGATAAAATACACCCACACCAATATCTGTCACTATGGATATTCGGCAAAAAGACAGATAACAGCACAATCTACACACCAAGAAAAATGCCAAATAGTTATAGCCTTATAGTCTGCATTGTTTGAAAACCTAGTTTTCCATGTCAGCGAGGCGGCAGAAGACCCAGGGACGCATAGTGATGGGAGGCTGACTAAAACTATGAACACTAAGCATAGTGCATTCAGTTTCTTCCATAGATTATATGTATATTATCAATCTCAAATCACACCTGCCACTCGCATCACACCATACGCATACACACAAGTACCCTTTATCAGCATCGCTCATTGCCACCCTATCAAATCTCAGGGTCTTCTCAAGGTTAATGATATCGTTGAATTTCAATATCATTGTATCATTGCCTTGTTCTCGAGCACAGTGATAAGATGAGTTACTCATATTTCACCCTTTACTATATTGCCAGATTCTCTTATTTTTCTCTGCTTTGATATCCGGAATGACTGTCTTTGCGGATCACGCGATGTACTATACAGGCATGACCTTGGCGGGGAGGGAGCACCTAGAGAGGATGTTATTAGAGAAATGACTTAAGTGTGAGAAGAGCCAGAAGGCTGCCGAAAAGGGCCCCGTGTTGGAAAGGTGAAGGTGTTATTGGGTGGAGTATGTTTGACGGGAACAAAAAATGTACATTACAGTGTCATAAAGATGAAAGGTGGGACCTCGGGTATATCGTGAGGGTCTAAGTAACACCCAAATTCGTTCGGAAAACAGCAATCGTGGCAAAGACGGCGACACAATAAGAAGGACAGTAACAATAGTATGACAATAAAATAGTACGCCCACGACAGCATCAACAATATGAATAATACCATCAACACCAATTATAACTATGGGAAGAGCTGTAAGGTTCATTTGTAGGAGGCGGTGGTGGAGGTGGCAACACTAATACCGAATGACAGCCATGGAAGCGAAAGCCAATGAGGGAAGGAGGACATAAACGTATCTATCATCTCACTTTCTCCCGCGTATTTTCTGTCCAATGGGAGAGAGGGAGGGAAAGAGGGGAGGGGGAGAAAGGGGGAGGGACATGGAAATGGAGAGAAACAGTTATGAAGAGAGAGAGCTACAGATGGGCAGACAAGCAGAGGGGGGGGGGGAGAAAATTAATGAAAGAGATGGATAAAAACTGAAAATGAGAATGAGTGGCGGCTAGGAAGGAGAGAAAGAGAGAGGGGATGAATAATGATGCTGATGATGAAGTAAACCATGGGAAGCGAATATTTAACGGAAAGGCCTATATACTAGAAAATAAAATAAAATAAAACAGAAATAAATCCCGCCGTACGACACTCACTCCAGCATTCTCGCTCTAGTCCCCAAAGCTGTTATTACTGTCACATTACGCGAGCCCGTACTTTACATTGCTGGCTCTTGTTCTAACCTTTCGCCACGGAAAAATCCCGAAATTATGTGAACGCCCGTTTTAAATTTCATGTAATACTATATTCAACACAACTGCATAGGTGAGTCATGTTTGTGCATATCCTCATGTCACAAATTAGCAGGCATAACCAACAAGACGCCTTCCCGCATATGTTATTGGCGGTAACAATGAACGTTGTGTAAACTGTAATTCATGTAACTGACCACATCACAATGGAAAGCACAATTTAAATACATGACGTCACCCTGTAGAATACAGACAGGATGTCTCAACCGACGACGTAAGTAAATTTATATGACTAATTAATGAGAGGAAGCGATTAAGCCGACAATGAACAAAAGCTATTTTTCGAAAATTCCCAATGGTTTATTAATTATTTCATCAACAACAGCTTTTGTTTAATTCTTGTTGCCGCTTATGTTACTGTAGCCAGGTGTAATACAGGAGATAGTGAAGCAGAAAGTTAAAGAAAACGGGATCAAGGGACGGATTAAGTCGCAACACAAATAAAAATAATAATAAATTAAAGATATAAAAGACAGAAAGAGGATCTCACTAGCCTATCACCTTGAAAACAACCATGAGATTTTATATGCTTGGGTTTCATGTTTTCACGGCCTACGGATATGATGAAACAAACAGAAACAAGATGTTGAAATGACAATTTACTGTATCCAGGCAAATATAGGAAGCGTGCGTGTATATACAAACCATTTTGTAATGCTAGCGTCCTTCGCAAAAACCGCAATTGTGAACGAGGTCTCGAAAATACTTTTTACCGAGTCTGTTTATTTGTATTAATAATTTACCCCTTAATAGAGTAAATGGCATTGATTGAAATAGATACAATGCATTTTACTTTATAAGGCAGTATACACTTTATATCGGAATTTCTAGAAGAATCTGACAAAATAATAATTTTATAGTAATTCTAGAAAAGCACCGATATCCACAGCCAGATTTTATAAAACAACCTGCCAGCACTACTTGGAGGGGTATTACCACGATCACACCGACTAAATCGTTATTCTTGGCTTTGGTATACCACGAAATTAACAAAGGTATCATGACCATTTTTTCAGCACAAAACAAAAGCTAAATATTTATATCATATGAGCGTTGGAAGCAACAAAAAACACAAACTGTCCTTTCAGAAACAAAAGTTACATACTTCCCTCCACCCAAATCTCAGGAGTGTTACATTACGTGGGTCAACTCACCTGTGGTCCACCTTATTGCCAACAAAGGTCATGCACACCACGACCATGGCCGGCATGAAGGAACCCCAACATGCGAGGAAAAACACGAACTTCTGGTACTTCCCGAAGTGGCCGAGGGCGTCGTTGATTGCCTCGAAGTCTATCGTGTTCTTCTTCTCGGGCTCGTGGCTCTTGGCCTCTTCCATGGCTGCGGGCTTTATTTCACGCAGGGCAGATACTACGGTCGGTCACTATGCTACTCCGTCACACTTTCGTTATTGTTTTTTTTTATGTTTCTGATTTTTTGTTTGCTTTTTTAGTCAGATAATGTTTCTATGAGTGGTAGAACAAAAGGAGAAAAACGTAAATATCCAGATGCAACATGACACCGCAATGAAAGTAGCCTAAAAATGCCTGAATAAATAGAAACAATAGTTTGTGCCTTCAAATGGCAAAAACTGCCGACGCTGAGTGAAAGTCCAGACTGGTGCGAGTTTTCACGAGTTACTTTGCATGAAAAGTTAATTGTTAATTCCATGTAAAATTAATTTACACCAATAGAAGAGCTAATAGGTTATAGCTTTGCCAGATTATACCACAGACGTTCACAAGTTTTACAGATTTATGTCGCAACGAGCGAGCTGCTCAGTTTTACCAATATCCTCTGCACTGTCTACAATCTATTTGCATTTACTACCGCCAAGACTTTGTATTTAGAAGCAACAATTTATAAGTCTAAAGTCTAGTGTTTTTTTTCGCTGACGCCTGTGAAATAAAATCTTGCACTTCTACTTTTAATATATAGCAAATAAAAAAAAAAAAAACGAGATTTTTTCACAAATTACTATACGCGTCTTCGAACTAAGCTATAAAATTTGAACTCAAGATACTCAGGGTTCTAATTGTCTTATTCAATGGAATTGAACACTGCATTCCAGTTTTAGTTTTGTTTTGTTGGGACTTTACACCTGTCAACAGCTATGACCATAACGCCATTTACACCACGTACACCACAACCACCACATTAGGTGTTTCCGACCCGTCTGCTCTGTGATTCCAGGTTCCAAGCCCGTGTTACTGGTAGGTAAGGCCGAGGGTGCCCGCTGCACGATGCTCCTCGGCACCGGAAAACACAATAGTTACTGGTTGCTTCTTTCATCATGTTTGTTTAATGTGAAAGACCAGTTCGACGTATAAAAAAACTTCCACAGGATGTTGAAGAATTACTACATTTATATTCACGTTCCATTTGTTCGCTAAAGTAAAATGTTTGGAAACACTGCGTGACCACGCATTTAAACCATGTAAATTCATACACCTTTCCGAAAGTGGATATCATACAGCGAAACATTTCTTTCAGCAACAATATTCAGGAATATTCATTAAAATCACCACGGATGTAAATAGTTATGCATCATCTTGATTTACAGCGCAAAACACGGTGCACGCGATCAAAAATTAGCAGACTGCGGAAGTGAGGACAGCAGCCACGAGCATTCAACAAGGTGCTCACTGGGTTCCAAATTTCTCGTCGTTCTCTCGACCGCTTGGCCAGAATCCAAAGCTGGGCGCGGTATGACCCTTTTTTTCCCACAATGCTTTGTGATAGAACTACTTGCTCTTAGTGTGAGCTAATAAATACACCAAAGACATATATGTTTATGTAAATGAACATATATGTGTGTGTGTGTGTGTGTGTGTGTGTGTGTGTGTGTGTGTGTGTGTGTGTGTGTGTGTGTGTGTGTGTGTGTGTGTGTGTGAGTGCGCGGGTGTGTGTGTGTGTGTATAGTATATATGCGCATATATATAATATATCTATATATTCATACACACACGCACACATACACACACACACACACACACACACACACACACACACACACACACACACACCCACATACACACATACACATACACACACACACGCACACACACACACACATACACACATACACATACACACACACACGCACACACACACATATATATGTATATGTATATGTATATATATATCTATCTATATATATATATATATACCGGTATATATATTGAGCGTTTGTGTGTATACACATTCGCATACGCGCGCACACATGAATATCAAACTTATTCGAGAAAAAATAGTGTAGTGGTTGCCATAAACGATCGCCATCGATGTCTCTCTTAGTATTCCATCCCTGGAAAATGATAAGTCATTTACAATATATATCATGGTCAGCATATGAATGCCAATCAGGGTGGAGTCTCATGGGTATTTCCCGATAGGCCGGTATGCACCAGTATTGTTTTTGTATTACCGTTTCAGTAAAATACATTTGACGATATCTATGTGGGCCGCATATTGCGGTTGTCTTTATTATTGCTGATAATATTTTGT
>NC_061821.1:41468466-41470966 GCF_019202785.1 Penaeus chinensis | reverse complement strand
ACATTTTGATACATCTCTATAGCCGGTTCTGTGTCATATTTGGACATCGTAGTGGAAGTTTCCTCACATAAACGACACGCAAACCCTTAACACGAAAGAAAAATCTTGGAAGTCGAGATATTTAAATGCCCTTGGACTTAAATCATCCTACCAATAAAATATTACGAAGCAGTTTCTGGAAACAGATAATAAACAATACAGTAATCTTGTTACCATTGGGTTGTATGGCGGACAGTATAGGTACGCATTATTCAAAGGCTCAATAAATATCATATTTACATAAAACTCAAAATGACTGTTCAATTTGAACTGAATTAACCGGTCAAATTGAAGTAACGGGGAACACAATCATAATCCTTTTAAAGGCAACTTTAGACGCCTCTCGATAACGCTATTAATATCAGTACTGTACTTCTCAAAATTTGCTTTTAAAAAGTCTAAAGGGAAATATTAGTAAAAATACAAGGAGTACGCGGTTGGTGTTACAAGGCTTCTTCAAGAAGTGCGTGACCGACTTAAGTTTGGCAACCACAGCTCTTACAGGACGTCATTTCGACACCAATTTATAGCTCACACCCCGTCCGAGGCTTTTGTTAAATCTTTTAAGACCATTCCGCCTTTGGTTCCGGTTGAAGGTGCGAGGATTGGTCGGCACCGTTTTTTTCTAAAGTGGGAGTTACCGACCCCCTTGGGACCCCTGTGCATATATGGGGTGGGGGATCAGAAGAAAATGGGCAGTAAGAGGGCAGTGAGAACGAAAGAGGACGCCAAGTTATAATAACCTTTACTCTTTGTAGAAAACTGCACGTTTTCTTTATTGAAACCTTATGACTGTCAGGCAAATGTTTAGTATTAATGTGACTTCAGACCTTGCAAATTTGGAGCATTTATTCGATTATTTCTATATTAAAGTTTAATTCGATGCACACTTTCTAATTATGTCAAACAAGACTTTTTCACGATATATAGTGTACTATAAATGTAATCCTACCATATTACCAAATATTTGATTTACAAGGTCACTTTTTATTTGTTTATAGTATATTTTGAATTTGCAGCGTGTAACGATGGGGTGGATAAGCGCTAGAGATGTGACCTTGGAGCTGAGGACGTCTCAGGCCAAAACGTTTAGGAACGACTGGTTTACGCAGATTTGATCTTGCTGCAGATGAAATAATGGCGCGGATCGAAAAATAGGTAGCTTACGTGACTACTCGAAGAATGTCACAGACGACAGAAAATGCTGTCTAGCCAGCTTTTCAGACATGTCAGAACAAAAATGTACAAGAAATATTAGATCTAGGTTTGTACACTAAACGTTTGCCCTGAATTGCGCGGCTTATACTTGTGGCTAGTCTAAATAGCATTTGAAGCCTCTTTTTTACGCCTTTTGCTTCTACCCCTTACTACACTTGAAATAATCTAGCAAAATGAAATAAACTTGTAGTTCCATAGCCTTACCTTCTCTTACTCCATGTCTATAAATTCATATTATTTCTAGGAACTTTACATCGTCTCTGTATTAGCTTTGCCGTTGTTTTCAACATTTCGGACGAAGAAGTTGTAATTTTGCTTATCCATTTTTTGATTGCCATTCAACGCAATAAACTTCATTAATCCTTTACATCCTTCTAAATCCATTCAGCTGACTCCGATCCGTGTAACTTGGACTTTGTGATCTTCTAAAAAGGGTAAGTTGAGGATTGCCATGTGTAGGCGTTCACTGTTATGAAAGTATCAGTAAAAGTTCATGTAACTACGTGTGAGCGTCTCATGTTTTATTTTCTTTTATTCGAGCACAAGGTCGTTCTTGCATTGCCTGACAAAATGTCGAGGCGTAAAAGATTAATCATATCTGAGAAAATTCCGAACCTATAAATAGGCCTATGTGATTTGTTGTTCGATATCCGATACGAAGAAAAGCATAATAATTGATTAACGACTTATAATCCAAAGTCAAACTCGTACATCTGTGCATCGAAACGAAAATAAACTACAACTAAGCCGATCTTCCATCAATATTTAATAACGAAATGAGGAAATGGCATGACTCGGGCACCGAATGAGCCGGCATTAGAAAATCGTTAACCCTGCTCTACCACGGCGCAACCTGAGGCGAAACAAGTAAACTGGGTCACTTGGAAGGAGTTTTGAAGTGGCCACCTTTTCTTAAAATAATGTCCAAGGGCTCTTGTTAATGATCTAGCGGCATGCATTTCATTCATGTTTGCAGTAAGGAGGTCGTGTATAAAGTGGAGCAACAGTCGGATGAAATGAATTAATCGATGATTTCGCTAACGCACGCAGATCTATATGTACATATATGTGTGTGTGTGTGTGTGTGTGTGTGTGTGTGTGTGTGTGTGTGTGTGCATGCATGTATACATGTATGTATATATGAATGTATGTATGGTTACATACAAGCACGTGTGTGTGAATGGATGTATGTATGTATACATGAATGTATGTATGGATACATACAAACAAGTACGCAGATGTA
>NC_061821.1:41453466-41458466 GCF_019202785.1 Penaeus chinensis | reverse complement strand
TATTTTACAGTTCTACGTGTGACTGCAGAATTTCGGCGTGTGTAAAACTTACTTCCCAACAGAGTTCAGAATAGAAAAATGCATATAGATCGAACTTTAGTAGAACAAATGCGTCAAAATGCGGACATGTTAGCCTTGATATCATTGATGTTAGTAGAAACTCCTTGACTACCACTCCTCCCGCCCTCCCTGCCTGTCATGATCACCAACTTGCCTCGTGTTCTCAACTATTGATTCCTTCTTGAACGAACGATGCATTAGTCATGTGCGAGCACGAAAACTAAGAAAACAAAGTTATATATATGCACATCTGAAAAAATACAAGTAAAATCAGCTAGCCCTAAGTTCGTTGAATATCGCGACCATGATGTTTCATAAAAAAAAATCGGTAGTGATAATTTTCATTCGTGGTATTTGAAATTCAGAGAATTGATATAATCATAAGCATAAATACCTATAACAACAAAATGGGTGACGGCCTCTCCTGGAACGCCTCTTTCATTCCACAAGACTCCAGCTCCTAAAAAAAATATCTATCATGATAAGGAAACTCATTTTTCCTTAAATCACCGATCCGCCAGGGGAGAGGGGTATGCCTCCTTTGAAAACTCTTTGATTCTATTCAGCCAGTATAAAAGGAAGGCTTAAAGGAGTCATGGAGAGATATAGGTGAACCGGATGGACACTAAGAAAACGTCATCATACTAAAACAAGGAACATGACACATAAAGCATGTGTAAAACGATGCATTGTTTTTTGTTATGGTTTTATTGTTAGATATACGAACACGTGTGAAAGTATGACAAAATGTGGATAAATTATCAAGCATATATAACTATAATGTAGAATATATGTTAATAGAGGGATAAAATGTGATAAAACCCATTCTTTCAAAACATATACCAGATACATACATACGTTTCTGCATGTGTATGTGTGTGTGTTCAAGTGCATCTGTGTTTGTGTCTTTTATTTTCTTCTATGTATTCCTTATTCATTTATTTCCTCGTAAACGTTGGCTGCCACGCCCGGTAGATAAATTGAAGCTTCTGGAACTATCGATGCATCTGCATAAATAAAAGCCTCATGAAACCAATTGAACACGTATTCGAAAGCTTGGAGAGGTACGAAGGGAGCGGCCCGGATGTCAAACAGCCAAGCAGCATAAAGGAGAGAACGACCTCCCACGCGACGTCGCTGATGAGGGACGGTGCATACTGCTCTCTCATTCTCTCTCTCTCTCTTTCTCTCTCTCTCTATCTATCTATCTACCTATCTATCTATCTATCTATCTATCTATCTATCTATCTGTTTCTCTGTCTCTCTGTTTCTCTCTCTGTCTCTCTCTCTCTCTTTCTCCCTCTCTCTCTCTCTCTCTCTCTCTCTCTCTCTCTCTCTCTCTCTCTCTCTCTCTCTCTCTCTCTCTCTCTCTCTCTCTCTCTCTCTCTCTCTCTCTCTCTCTCTCTCTCTCTGTTATTGTATTGAAAGCCACGTATTAACGGAAAACTTGAAGACGCGTAGAAATGCAGTGGTGTGCAAACGGTTTTGCTGCGCGAATTCATGGCAGAGGAAACAGGAGACTGTTGGTCCAAGTGTCTGCTGCGTGGGCAGTGTGGGTGTGCTCTGTTGCCCATGACTGCTGGAGCTACTTGTAGATCCTATAGAATCCAGATAAAAGACCCAGCACCCTGTTGTAGGGACTTGCTATTGACTGGACGGCTGGTCTAGTCGGGCTTTCTGCTGGATTAGCTGAACCGTCTCCATTCCAACAGACCGGTGGGATGGGAGTATCAGTGACCTGGCGTCGCCGGAAGACCAGCGAAACAAGATAAAGTAAACGTGCCTGAGGAGGGAGCCGCATATTTTATGAGACACTGATACATATCGGGTTCTCCGAGGCGTGACCGCTTACCACTTTTCTGATGGATTTAATCTTCTGGTAGTTTTGCATGTGGTGGAGTAGGTCGTCACGCACTCCCCCACTGCTAAGCTTGGCGGATAGACAGCGGCGACACACCCTGTCAATGTAGGGAGAAAAGAAAAGTGCCTTGCTTTGGTCCGGGGTCTTGCCCCATGTGGTATACGGGAGGAACAATGGATCTGCTGATGACCTGTATGTATAAGAACGGAAATATCTTTTGCTGAGATTTTGAGAAGAAATTAATAATGAAATATTGTCGGCTAAGATGGCCTCGGAGAAGTTACCATGAGAATAAGGTAATGGGTCTGTAGTTCTTCAGGTCAATTCCCTTTCCTGATTTGTAAATGGCCTCCGCTTTTACCCCTATGTTTCCCATTGGCCCCGTCATTCTATTTCTCTTTATATTCTTTTTTTGTATATATGTATTTAAACACCGAAAGGCAAAAAGACAGAAGAATAATAATGCATGGATAAGAAAGGCAGATACCTAGATAAGGGACCAGATAAAAAAAAAATTGATTTCAAAGAAACTTCCATTGCCAGTCAACCAGCCAGGCCATACCCATTTAACTTAATAGAACTGATTGTTGAAAGGCGACTTTAAAAAGAAAAATAGAGATAAACGGATAGTTCGCGTCGCGGGAGTGAGAGCGAATTACCATTGGCTCCTGCGCACAGTACACGACCAAGTCACGTGAATCGGCCAGCTCGTCGGAGCGATCATCCTTTTGACCTGTCAGCCGACGACGCGCCGCCAGGGTTTCGCAGAATTGGAGACTGGGTTGAAAAGGGAATCAAAGTGCGACCTGAGCCATTTCGTTCTAGATGTTTTTAAATCCACTGCATGGTATTCAACCGCGACGTACAGTTAGTTAAGTCGTTTGATTGCTTGCACACACACACACACACACACACACACACATATATATATATATATATATATATATATATATATATATATATATATATATATATATATATATATGTGTGTATGTTTGTGTGTATATATATATGTGTATGTTTGTGTATATATATGTGTGTGTGTGTGTGTGTGTGTGTGTGTGTGTGTGTGTGTGTGTGTGTGTGTGTGTGTGTGTGTGTGTGTGTGTGTGTGTGTGTGTGTGTAATGCAAAACATCATTTCTTTATCACACGCAAATACAGGTCAGTGCAAAATAACAAACCAAGAACAGCACCAACATAGGTTCATTATGAAACCTATTTTAAAGTTGCCTTCCCAGCAGACAGACAGGAGGATGACGTCATTCATAAGTTATGTCACTCCTTATTCAACATTCCATTGCTTTTATGAGTCCTATTTGCCATAAGAAATGAATGATTATAGGGCCATCGACCCTTCAAGTATATAATAGAAGTATAGCACGCTTAGGTCTCCATCTATTAGTACCCTGAGTTCATTGCTCTTCTCTTTCTTTGTCTCTTTCTAAAAGTGTGTATATCGCAGTTTATCTTTTCGTCTTTTGTCTCTCTTTCTCTCTCTCTCTCTGTCTCTCTCTCTCCCCTTCCCTTCCTCCTTCCCTCTTTCTCTTCCCCTTCCTCTCTCTCTCTCTCTCTTTATTTCTCTCTCCCGTTCCCTCTTCTTTTCTCTCTCTCTTCATTGTCATTATTATTATTACTATTATTATTATCATTGTTATAGCTGTTGTTGTTATTATTATTGCGATTATTATTATTATCATTATTATCATTACTATTATTATCATTAGTGTTATCATTATCACTATCATTATTTTTGTTGTTGTTGTTATTATTATAGTTATTATTATTATCATTACTATTATTATTATTATTACTAGTAGTAGTAGTAGTAGTATCATTATTATTATCAGCATCATTATCATTGTTGTTGTTATTGTTATTATTATTACAATCACTACCATTATTATTATCATTATTTTTATTATTATTAATATTATTATTATTATTACATTATTGTTATTATTTCCTGACGACTGTTAACGGTACTATGCTGATCACATTATTGTTATGAAAATCATTTGTTTTCATTCCATTTGTTATCATAATAATTATTGTCAAAAGTTTCGTTTATATAATCATACCTATAATCATTATAACCGAACTTATCCTTATCATCAGTAACAACAAACTTTTGCTTAATATGATCATTATTATTGTTGTTGTTGCTACAGTTATCTTTTACTATCACCATCCTTATTGTTATTACTACCACCATAATTATCTGTCCTATTGCATCATTCTTGTTACTGTTGTTAGCATTACTAGTATAGCGTCACAACACATAATACGCACGTTATGTTCCATCTTGATATATTCAGCCTTAACAATAGCCGAGTAAAAGTGACATAATAGATAATATCACACTTCATGTTGGTTCTTCTTTACAAATTGTAGAGTCACTTTACAAAGGGAATAAAATCACCGCGGAGCGACACCGCGTCGGTAAGAAAAGAAAGAGAAAAAACTTTCTGTATCCTGGTCACATGTCTCTCACCGAGTCCGGGTCAGTAGCAGGTCTGTTAGTAAACATTGGGGATTTGATGCGATTTTCCTGATATGATCTGCGTTTCTGCTTAAGCTGAGATGCAGCTAGTATTTGCTTTCGCAAGTTCGTGACGTAATCCGGTTTTTTTTTTTTTAAACATTTTTGAGACAGTGCATAGGTTATGTTTTTAAATTTGATAATATTTATTAGTTTGAATACCATAAATCGTTCAGAAATTATACAATAATTCTTCGTCTATGTACAAACACAATTTCCAGGGTCTCTTTCTTACCGTCACGTGACCATCCCCATGGACATGCATGAACTGAGTCACGTGACCTGGGCGCCCGCGAACTGGTGTCGCAAGACTCGAGCTGCAAGTCACGTGATTCCCGCCCCCAGGGCGCCACGTGACTCGGCGCCGCCAGCTCCCCCTCCAGTTCCTCCTCCAGCTCCTGCTCGAGCGATATGCAGCGTGCTTATCGAAGCGGGGAAGTGAATAGGTCGACAGATCATTTTCAGTCGAGGCAGGGACGGACATATATATATATATATATATATATATATATATATATATGTGTGTGTGTGTGTGTGT
>NC_061821.1:41433466-41440966 GCF_019202785.1 Penaeus chinensis | reverse complement strand
TCTCTCTCTTCCCCCATCTCCGCACCTCATCCCTCTCTCTCTCTGCTCTCCTCATCTCTCCCGAAACTCTCTCTCTCTCATCCTCTCTCTCCATCGTCTCTCACTCTTTCTCCTCTCACATCTCGAGCTCTCTCTCTTCTCTCTCATAATCTTAGTCCCCTCCCCCTATCTCTCCTCATCGTCTCACTCTCATCTCTCTCCTCTCGGTCGTCATAAGTCGTCTCTCTCAATCCTCTCTTGTCTCTCTCATCTCTCAACTCTTTCTTGGGTTCTTTCTCGTCTCTCGTTCTCCTCCATCTCTCTCTCGAGGTCATTCCCATTCCCCCTATCTCTCTCTTCTTCGTCTCCTCTCGTCTCTATCCTCCCCCCCCTTTCCCCACCCGCGTTCTCAAGCTCTCGTCGTAGACTCTCTCTCTCTCACGTCCTCGTCTCTCTCTCCGATCGTCCTCTCCTCTTCTCTCAACATCATTTTTCCCCTCCCCCTATCTCTCTCTCACTTCACTTCTCTTCCTCTCTCTCTCATCTCTCTCTCTCTTCCCTCTCCCATCCCCTTCCCTCCTCTTCTCTCCTCTCTCTCTCCGGTCGGTAGGCGGAAACAAAACATCTGCAATCTCTCTTACGATCGAAAAGCCACTTCTCTCTTCTCAAGTCTCTGCTGTCTCTCTATTCATCATCAACTCTGAGCTCTCAGTCAATAGTCATCAATCACTATGTCTCATCCCTCTCGGAATCTCAGATAACATCATCGCCCACATCTCCTCCTCTCTCTCCCTCTATCTGCTCTCTCTCTCTTCTCACTCCCAGTTCTCAACCCTCTCTCCGTCCATCTCATGTCATTCCCATCCCCCTATCCTCTCTCCTTCTCTCTCCCTCTTCATCAGTCCATTTCTCTCTCTCTCTCGATCTCCCCTCTCTCTCTCTCCTTCTCTTTCTCGCTCACTAACTCAAGCATCTCTCTCCCTCTCTACTCTCCCGATCCTCTCTCTTCTCATCTCTCTCTCTCTCCCACTCCGAGCGTCACTCTCTCTTCTCACTCTCTTCTCATCTCTTCCTTTCTCTCTCTCATCCTTTCATCTCCTCTAACTCTCTCTCCTCTCCATCACTCTCGACATCATCTGCGCGCCTCACAATCTCAATCATATCGTCTCAAGAATATTCTTCTCTCAATCCACTCACTCCTTCCTAATCTCTCTCTCTGATCATAATCATCTCTCGATTCTCTCTCTCTTCTCTCTCTCATCTTCACCGATCTCCCCCTCTCCCCAATCCTCTCTCTCGCTTCTCCCTCCATCTCACCCCTCTCTCTCTCACCCTCATCCCCCTCTCATTCTCACTCTCTCCTCCTCTACTCGTCCATCCTCCTCAATCTCTCTCTCGTCTGCTCTCTCTCTCTCTCATCTCATCTCTCTCTTATCCTCCAGCCTCTCTTATCTCTCTCATTCTCGTCTGTCTCATCTCTAACCTACTTTTTCTCTTTCCTCTTTCTCTCTCGAAACTCTCAGTCGAAGACAGGGCCATAACTCTCGACCATAACTCTCGCCAATCCCACCAGCTCCGAGTCTCTCATCTTCCCAAACGTCGCCTCGAATACCCCTTTCCCCATCCAGAGATCACCATCGATCTCATGTCAAATGGAAACTCTCGTATCTCCTCGTCTACACTGGTCGGATTCATCGTCCATCAATCAAATCTCTCCTCGCTCATCGTCTCTCCTTATTTCATCCTCCCCCACCCCATCTCATTATTTGTCTATTATTCTCCCTCTCTCTCCACATCTCTTCAAGCTCCTCTCTCTCTCAATCTCTCTAAAAATCAACTCAAATACCTCCCCTCCTTAGACTCACCATCAATAATCGCCCGTTATCCATCGCGTCTGCATGCTTCACTCCCTATCCTCTCTCTCCATATCTCAATCTCTCATTATTCCTCTCTTTTCTTTCCTCTTATTTCCCTCTCTTCCTTCTTGTCCTCTCTCTCACGTCAACTCTCGCCCCCCCTGCACTCTCTCAAATCCCTCACTGCCTCCAATCAATTCCTCTCTCTTGCCAGTCGGGGGTTCCTCCTCTCTGTCACTCAGGCACTATCTCTCGAAAATAGGTCTCTCTACTGCATCTGTCAACCAACCCACTCAGGTTGGTCTCCACAACTCGTGACACTCAACTTCATTCATACTCCTCGAGCGACTTTCCTCTCACGTCTCTCTTCCAATCTACGACATCTCAATCTTCGCTCCTCCCCATCAACTCCATCCCCCAACGTCCTCATCGTCTCAATCATCGTCTCTACCATCGCCTCGACTCAGGTCCAGTCGAATCCTTCTATCCCTTCATTCATCCCTCTGTCAATCTCTCCAACGACCTCAATCGCATCTCTCTCCGAACTAGTTTTCTCGGATCATCGGGATAACTCTCTCCATCCTATCATCTCTCTCTCTCTCTGCTCCGTTAATCTCTTCTTTTCCTCTTTCCTCCTCTCCATCGCTCCTCTCTCTCGTCTCTCTCTCATCCATCGATATTCTCCGTCTTCCTCTCATCTAACTCACTCTCCTCTCCAACTCTTCTCACCACCCTCTTTCAATTTTTTTCTTTTTCAAACTTTTTCTCCCCTCCCCCTCCTCTTGTCTCCTTCCCTCGAACCTCTTCTCATCTTCCAACCATCTCGGTCTTTCCCCCCCTTAATTTATCTCTTCCGTCTCGCTCTCCTCTCTTTCTTCTCTCTCTCTCTTTCCCCCTCTCAGTTCTCCATCGTCTCCTTATGTCTCTCATCTGTTCGCTCGGCTGTCCTCTCTCCCTCATCTCTCGAATCCCCCTTCAGCCAATCTCTCGAGCTCTCATCCTCCTTCCTCTCACTCGCACTCTCTCTCTCTCTCATCTCCTCTTCTCGATCTACTCTCCCTCAAACACTCTCTCTTCTCCATCTCCCCCCTCGGACCAAAGCTCCGTCTCAAAGTCCTCTCATCTCTCTAGATCTTGAGATTCTCCCACCCGCCCCCCTCTTCCTTTCCTCGTCTCCTCACGTCTCTCGCTCTCGGTCTTTTTTCCCTTGTAATCCTCTTCCCCCTCTCTCCCCTCACCCTCTCTCTCTTTCTCACCCTCTTTCCACAACCCTCTCTCTATCCTCTTCAGTCTCTTTCCCTCGTCACTCTCACACTCAAGCGTTCGTCTCCTCTCTCGTCTCCATCCACTTCGTCTTTCATCCTCCCTCTCCACCAACCGTCTCTCATCGCTCATCTCTCTCACGCTCTCCACTCGGACCCACCGCTCCCTCCCTCCTCCCTCTCCTCTCGCTATCCCCTTCTCCACAACCCTCGTCCCCACTCTAATCACCATTCACCGTCCACTCCTCGCTGCTCCTCATCTGCATCAAACCATCAATTCCCTCTGTTATCTCTTCCTTCTACGTCATCTCTACTCCTCAACTCTCTCCTCAACAGAATCTCACTCGGTCTCTCTCACTTCTAATCATTCTTCTCGTCGCCACTCCTCTCTATCTTATAATAACTCCGCTACTCTCCCCCTCCGCACGTCCCCCACTCTCGCGTCGTATCGTCTCTCCTTCTCTCACTCTCCCTACTCACCTCTCTCTCAACACCCCCACCCTCCGTCGCTCTTCTTCTCATCATCTCTCTCTCCTCACTCTTCTTCTCATATCTCTCAACCTCCTCTCCTCTACATCCACTATCCTCTCTCCTCCCTTTCTCTCGTCTCTATCCCAAATTTTCTCATTTCCTTCCCCCTCCGATCCTTCTCCCATCTTCATCCGCGTCCCATCTTGTCTCCTCCTCCATCCTAGTCTCTCCTGGCCCACTCCTCTCCACCCTCTGACTCTCGCTCTCTCTCTTCCTCTCTCTCAGCTCGCTCATCCAGGTCTCGTCCACTCTCTCGAAACCACTCGCCTCAAATCACACTCTCTCCACGCCATCTCAGCCTCTCATTCTCTCTTATCTTCTCTTCTCCTCTCTCATCATCGACCAGAGTCTCGTCTCCTCCACCCCCCTCTCTCACGTCTCTCGTATCTCTCGATTCTCTCATCTCACTCTCATTTTTATTTCTCTCCTCTCACTCTGTCTCTCATCGTGGTCCTGTTCTCGCCTCCTCTCATCGCTCTCATCAATCCCTCTCCTCTCCTCCCTCTCTCCCCCCAGTCCTCTCTTCATCCCGTCTCCCGGCTCTCTCTCCAGTCTATCCTTCTCAGTCATCTCATCCGTCCTCTCTCTCACCTCTACCCGTCATTCCTCCTCTCTCTTCCATCTCATCGTCCTAAACTCCTCTCCCCTCTCTCCTCTTATTTATCCCCCTCTCCTCTCTCTCCTCCCCCCCTCTCTCTCTCATTTCTCTTCTCTCGTTCCCCTCTCACACATCATCTCCCTCTCGCTCAGGTCATCTCAACTCTCTCTCAATCCACCTCTCTCAATCTCACCTCAGCCACCTTCCACTACAATCAGACTCTCGCCTCTCGACAAACTCGACATCTCTTCCGTGTCTCTACCTCTACCCATCCTCGTCGTCTCCACCATATGTCAGCTCCAGTCACTCCCACTGCTCTCCTCTCCCACCTCCCTCCTCCTCTATCTCTCCTCTCTCACCATCTCCCTACCTCTTCTCTCCCAATCACACCTCCATCCTCACTCTCTTACATCCACTCTCTCACACACCCGGATTCCTTCTCGTCCGCTCGTCCTATGCTCTCTCCATCCTCGAAATCGATCCTTCTATCTCTCTCAACACTCGTGTCTCTCTCATCAGCCAGATCCTCTCATCTCAACTCTGTAACCCTCCAGTCTCCTTCCATGGATATCCCTCTTCTCGTCACCTCCCACTCACCCGCCCATCCCTCTCACGCTCCCTCTCACACATATACATCAACTATCATGCTCTCAACTCATCAATAATGATTCCTCTTAAAGACTCCCTTCTCTACCTCCCGGTCTGCTCATTCATCGCACCACATCCTCTTCACAATCCCTGAGTCGTCGTCATATCTCACTCCTCTGCTCTCCCCATCCCTCGATATCTCTCTCATTCAAATCTCCGAGAATCTAGCAAACACCTCTCTATAAGTTCTCCTCTCGATCTGATCTCCACTCCCCTCTCCTCATCGTATCTTTCTTCTTTCTTTTGTTCATCCCTCCTCTTTGGACCCTCTTCTTTTCTACTTCCTTGCATCCCTCTACGTTTCGCGGGTTTTCCCCCCCCGCCCCTACTCTTCTCTTTCCTCTTCTTCTTTTTCTCTTTTACTCCACTACTACTTTTTATACTACTTTTTTTTAAAAAATAAATATTTATTTTATTTTTTTATAAAATACTAAACAAATCTTTTACTTTATTATTTAACAAACCTCTCATTACATATAAAAACTTACCTACTCCTCCCAACTCAACTCACTCTCTCATTTCTCTTCCTAACGCTCTCTCTCTACCTCACTTCTCATTCTCTCCTCTCCTTCCTCCTACACTTTTACTACTTGTTATTTACTTTTAAAAACTTTACTCAGCCCCAATCGTATTTATTTTTTTATTTTATATATATTTTGTAAACTACTCTCTCCCTCCACTCCTTCACTCGCTCCTCCTTCTTACTCACACTCTCACTACTACTTAAAATAATACTTCTCTCGCTCACACATACAAATTAACTACAGTGACTCATATTAACTAACTTAACTCCTCTCTCTACAACTCAATTTTTATTTTTATAACTCTTCCTTCTCCCTGCCCCTCTCCCCACTACTTTCCCCTTCCCTTTGATTGCTCTGGCACTCATCCCCCTCACCCCCAAATGTCTAGCTCACCACCCATCGTCCCATTTCCACACCGAACTCTCCCCCAAACACCCCGTCTGTTATTGTTAAATTAATGATTCATTAGATCATTTTATTTCTAAATTATCATTATTATATTAATTATTACCACAAATTGATTATCTTTATTATTGTTTCTTAATCATTATTATAATTATTTTTATTACTTCACATTATTTTCATTCACAATTCATTATTAATTGTTTTTTATATTATCACATAAATTAATTATAATTATTATCATTGTTTATTAATAGTAGTTAGTAGTATTATCAATGTATTATTATCACAAACAAAAAGACAACAACAATATAATTATTAACATTCATACATTATTTTTTTATAAATCAATTATCCAAGTAATAATCACTAACTAAAGCTGTATCAATGCCTATTGTGATAATCATAATTATTATTTTATCTTATAATGATTTGATCTTTATATTTGTAGTTATTAAATTCCTCCTATTTATATCATAATTTATAAAATTCTTATTTATTATCTCATCATTCTTATCATTATTATTATTATTATTAATGTATATTATTATCATTAAAATCAATTATTCACTATTATTATTATTTATTATTATATTATTATTTATTATTATTATTATTAAATTTTATTATTAAATTAATTAATATCCCAAATACCCATTATTTACTTATATTATATTTATTACTTTTAATCATTTTTACATTTATTGCAATTAATTCTATTTTTTTGTTCATATGTTTTTTATTTTCTTTTATATTCCATATTTTAATCGTCATTTACTATCATTATCATCACATCATGAGAATGAGTATATTATGATTTTATTAACATTATAATTTGTTAAATTTATCATTATAATTATTGTTAACTAACTATTATTTACAAAAACTATATTTTTTTTTAATATAATTATTCAATATTATTATGTGTATCTGTGTGTAATGTATCTATAAAAGATATAATATAAATGTATAATATACTATATAAAAAGAATAATGTTCTTGCCTCAAAATTGTGTAGTGTATTATGTTTGTGAGTGTAGTTTGATGATATAATAAAATACATAACTCAACTCACACACCACATCACACCCCCTCCTGCCTTATCAGACCTTCATTTAAACAACCCCAACCCAAGACCAACCACCAATCCTGAACTACACATTCATCTTCTTCTTTCAGTCAGCAGTTATAATTGTAGTAGATAGAGTAGATATATGTATGATATATTTATAATTTATATATTTTATATATATATATATATTATCTCCCCCCCCCAGCTCCATATATATTTAGAGTTAACTAAAAAGCTATATAGATATAGCTCTCTCTTCCCCAACATTATCAATGCGTTTATATATCCCCCCCAATATACCCCCCACCCCATCCATATAGATACTATATTTATGAATATATACATATACACATACACATAAATATGATATATTGATGATATAGTTGTTATTAAGATATATATTTTACTATATTATCGTCCTTTTTTTCTTTTGAGTGAATGATAGGATTAGTTTAATAGTGTTTGACTCATGGCTGGAGCTGTGTGGTGGCTGGGTCAGTTTAGATGGTGTTATTTTGTGCTGGGTATATCTGTTTGGCTGATCTGGCTGTGTTCTGGTGTGGTTTGGTATGGCTGTACTGTGGGTCCTGGGGGGGTCTGTTGTCTGGGTCTGTGTGTGTGTGGGTTG
>NC_061821.1:41418466-41423466 GCF_019202785.1 Penaeus chinensis | reverse complement strand
TTTTTAGCCTTGGCTGGCAACCCTTCTAGAGACAGTGTCTCTAGTAGGGTTGCCTTCCTTGACTGATCTTTCCTTTGTATTTATGACAGACATCTCAGGAAATGACCGTCAGTCCCGTGGAAAAGAGGTGAGCAAAGTGCCGTGGAGAAAATGGCTGCCAAAAAGGATCTTCTTCTTCTAAAAGGCTAGAAGAAGAATGTGTGTGTGTGTGTGTGTGTGTGTGTGTGTGTGTGTGTGAGTGTGTGTCAGTGTGTGTAAGATTCGCGCTAAACACGCTCTAAACAGGGCACAGGGAAGAGCCAGGAGATAACGCAGCTCCGCCGAGGGCCTTCCGCCTAAGTGTGTTTCCTCCCTGCACCCTTCCGACTGAGCGTGTGACCAGACTGGGAACCAAATGCGTGCTTGAGGATAGTGAATCTTGATCCTTGTTCTTGGCCTTAAAGTCAGCCATTTTCTTTTACGGCAAGATGCCAGCCCGAAAAACGTGACTGACATGACATCTGTTTTCTTTCTTGTAGTGTAGCATTGATTATGCTGAACGACTGTATATTGAATGCACTGATGACTTATGATGAAATAACGCGAATAGATTAACAGATCCTGTGACTTCGAAATAAAGGCTGACACGTAATGCGATAAGATAATATACAAGATTGCAACAGCACATGGCTTATCCAAGAACTAAGACAAAAACGTAGTGTTTGATGAACACATCTCGACTTAAACTTTAAAAAACTCATTCCACTACATCGTGCTGTGGTTTTGTCAGTTTGTGATCATAATTCTACGAACCGGGTTCATGTTGAAGGGGACCATCCCTTTCCCACTTTCTCGTTTTGCACTCTGCTACTCGACAAAGAGGAACCGTTATGTCGTGTGTCCTGTGCTTTTCCCCCCTTTTTTACTCTTCAGTTTGAGCCAACGTGTCTTTAAGTGTGTAATTTCCTAGTTTCTTCTCTCTTCGTTTTCTCCCTCCTTCTTCCCTCCCACAGTCGTTCCCGCCCTTGCTTGTCTAACCTCGCGCCAGCCTCGTTTCGTCTTGGGCTTCTGGCTGGCGGGGATTCGTTGCATTTCTTGTTCTTGCTCGACTTCACGCTTGGTCTTCTTTCGGGGCCGCCTTACTGGTTCCATTTTAGGGCAAGAAATGTGATACTGGACTACGAGAATGTTTAATGGCCTGTTATTCAGCAGAACACGAAACAAGCAACTTACCGGCAAACACCATGAAGCCATTATCTCATTGGGTGATATCCAACGAGCTACTGGCATGTCGCGATGGTTGCAGAAATGGTGAACAAAGAGATGATGGCACTGGGCAAAACAAGGATCACTTCTGGTTAGTGATACGTTGCAATAAAGAGACAAAATATTGGATAGAGATAGAGAGATAGATAGAAAGAAAAAAGGACAGGCGGAGACAAAGCGAAGAACGGAAATGGTATAACGGCAACCTGGGAGCCAGAGATTATATAGTGGATTATATACCCCACTTATATCTGTACAAAAATGCAGAGCAGAAATGGAAAAACAATATATCTAAATCCACAGTTTATCTTTTAATCGTCACCTCTTCCCAGAAATTACTGGCCACACATCTGGTGCCTGAAGCCGGCCGGCGGTGTCGTCACCCTTGCGGTCAGCAAGACGCGACGCGGGGCCACGTGGTCCTCGTCGACACATGATGCCTCGAGTTCTAAGCCACAAATATATTGGTTTGAGGGGAAGCTGCGCCTGCCTTTTGCAGTGTATTATCATGTGCATAGTACACCGTCAGAAATCCTCAAAAGAGAAGGCGGTTGCTGACAGCTTAGTGATTCCTTAGCAACGCGTGGGCGTTTGAGATCGTCTGCCGCTTCCACGCATGTCTCTTACCCTCTCCCGCTCCACCTATCTGCGCTCCCTCCCGCTTTCCTGCCCGCATGCAGCAACTTGTCGCTGGACCGTGCGAGGGAACGTCGCCTCAATGCACGGACTCAGCATGCTCTTCCCCTCCCCTCCCCACCCCCCACTCCCGACACTCCGCCGCGTTCCCTTTACGTTTCTCGCTTTTTCTTGCAGCTCGCACCCGCTTCATCTCTTGGTTTGTACGTTGAGTGATATCTAGAGTAAATGTGGATGGAAGACTGAACGAGAGGCAGTAGGTAGGGGAGCAAAGAGCCAGTAGACAGAGCCACATATAAGTCTCGGTACAATCTGTCTCCCGCCTTCCTGCCTGGTGCGGCACCTCCCGCATGTCTGCTTGTGAGGTGCAGGTGACAGTATATATGGCTTAATGAATGGATGGGTGTGGTGCCCCATGGGAACCGTACATAATCAATAGCATTTGAGGATACTTGCCATTCTGCACAAGGGCAAAGTAAACTACAACATTAAAATACTAAAAGGTATAGAGATAGCATATATAGAAAACCAGAATAGTGTACCTGTTAGGGGAATCTTGGCCTTCGGCTGGGATCTATAAAAAGATCGCTGTTTCACCGCACAGAAATCATAGGTGAGCGCTAAATATGTTTGTATATGTATATAAACATATATAGTTATCTGAGGTGTTCACAATTTTCTGTGTTTGCGGGAGTATCCTTATTTTGCGTCTTGCGTTTTCCACACCCAAACCATCCGATACACGAATTTATCTTAGTGAAAAGGGGCAAAGGTTCGTGTTCCGAGTATCACAAAAAGCAGAGCCAGGCTGAGAGGACCGAACACACCCGCTCCCTCTGGTGGAAAATTCCCCTCTGAAGTCCCGCCAGCGCCAGGGCCAAGCCGTCAGAGAGCCGGGGCGCTCACAGCCTGCTCCCCATCTCCCCCTCTTCAGCCCGCCCCTTCCGCACCCCCTGCTCCTCTCCCCTGCTGCGTCCGAGTCTGCGCCGTACTTCTCGCTCCCGCGATAAATGGCCATAGGATTTTTTATCGATTATTTCCCAGATTCTATGGAGATATGAATGAAAATGGAACGCGTGACTCATTTTGTTACTTAAAGTGTCGATAAAAAGCAAAAGCCTGCTCTCGTTCAATTCCATATTGGAACGATCGAATGAAGATTTACAATAGTTTACAATCTTCGAAATTAATGGTATATACATTCGAGGATTTTATTACAATTCATATGTTCATCTCTCATTTTGTTCATTTAACGTCTTTTTATTAACGAGAATATGTGTGTGCACTGTTAAAAATCAATTTCCTTGGAGATTCTTGTATTACATACTTCTAAATATAGAAAGAGTAATTTCTAAGAACAAGAAAAATGAGTCAGGCAGCAACACATGAACGACAGCAAGTTATTAGTTCATTGCTTTACACTGATATTCTTCTTCATACTACCACATCGCTTTCTATTGTCACTATCCTTTTGGCAATGTTGGAGAAATATAGGATCAGACCTGAGTAGGAATGCGTTTGTTGCCTAGTATGAACACAAAACAAAAGGTGTCAGCGATTAACGACAGCACGCAGAGTGTCCGCCAAGGAACATATGCAAGGAAATCTGTGAGCAAAATGCAACATCAACGCATTTCCACATTTTTTGATATCCTATCTTCAATTCATATTTATGGAAACAGGTGATATACGTAATGGTATTCTACATGCGATCAGATGCAACATTGGTTATGAAATAACATCAAAGATCTCAAGATAAAATGGAAGCACGTGTTACCGGCTGCTGCTTCGCCTGCCCGAGGTAAACAGAGTGACTCCTGCTCAGGCACACCGACGCAAGCGCGACTAACTCTCGCACATGCACGCAAACGCGTTGACACACAAGATGCGCATAATCACAAGCACACACACACGCTGAGGTCTGCGTACACAAATGTTTGTCAAATTCAATACCTGGCTTGTATAAATCACGTTATTTTCAAGAGAAGTAAACCTTAAACCCTTTGTCAAAATATATACACCTCCCCCACCTCTCTCTCTCTCTCTCTCTCTCTCTCTCTCTCTCTCTCTCTCTCTCTCTCTCTCTCTCTCTCTCTCTCTCTCTCTCTCTCTCACACACACACACACACACACACACACACAAACACACATACACACACACACACACACACACATACACACACGCGCACACGCACACACACACACACATACACACACACACACACACACACCTTAAACCCTTTGTCAAAATATATACACCTCCCCCACCTCTCTCTCTCTCTCTCTCTCTCTCTCTCTCTCTCTCTCTCTCTCACACACACACACACACACACACACACACACACACACACACACACACACACACACACACACACACACACACACACACACACACACACACACATACACACACACACACACACACACACATATATATATATATATTTTTTTTTTTAACAGCCATTCATAGGCCTCTCTCAATTCACTATATAGAGGTTATATGGCAGTGTCACCCTTACCTGATTGGATGCCCTTCCTAATCAACCGTGGTTCGGTGCGCAAACACTTGTGCCACGGCGGTGATTTCCCCTACACACATACACACACACACACACACACACACACACACACACACACACACACACACACACACACACACACACACACATATATATATATATATATATATATATATATATATATATATATATATATGTGTGTTTGCGTGTGGGTGGGTGTGTATGTATTTGGTAACCTCCAAGTGTACATATACTTAACACCAATCTCCTGCTATCTCAGTTGCTCCTGATTAATATATCTAATCCCAAACCTTGGTAAACCTAGGTCTCTTCGATTTTCGCCAGATGAATCGCATTTAAGTCCGTGTGGCCTTTCTGCAGTGTGTTATTGTACCAGTGGGTTTCGGGCAGGGTAAAGGCGTCGAATATTCACACTTGGTAACTATAAGATAGAGGAGTTGTTCCTCACTCCCGACATCCGTATCTTTAGAGTGATCAGGAATGCTGTCAAAGACGCTTCCTGTCGGCGATGACGTGAGCCATCTACATGATATACATTATTCGTTGTAGACATCACTACGTGAAATAAATTTCGAAGCA
>NC_061821.1:41405966-41408466 GCF_019202785.1 Penaeus chinensis | reverse complement strand
ATCATATTAAGCCAGGAACAGAAAAGGTCTTGAAGACATATGACATGTGACTGGGTGACCCATGCAGATTTCCAACACATACCTTTTTTTTATCTTTATCTTTATCTATCTTTATCATCTTTATCTTTATCTTTATCTTTATCTTTATCTTTATCTTTATCTTTATCTTTATCTTTATCTTTATCTTTATCTTTCTTTATTTTCTTTCATTTTATTTACCAACTGTTAGTGTATTTCCTTTCTTACAAGAAGGCGAATGCCCTCTTCTTCATACCCCCTGGGTGTGCATCCAGGGGGGATAAGTTTATGCTACACGAGATATCATTGACCTCATGGAAGCCTAACATGATGGTTGTCACAATTTTTGTTGAGGAAAGGCAAATAAGATGTCTCCAATAAATGTTTCTTGGCTATAATGACAATACCCAATAGAACATTTAAAATAATAATAAAATAAAAACACAATGTAAGCATCTGTATGTGTTTTGTACTTGAAACATCAGAACTAAAGAACCTTTTTTCTCAGTACATCACCCAAACACAGCTCTAAGACTCAATATAAGACCATGAGGGCAAATTTCTATTATTGTTTCAATTCCATGTTTATTTCATAACTTTATTATTTACTTCATAACTTAATAACTTTATTAACTATAAAAAAAAATTCTTAGTGATGATTACATAACATCTTCGCTCTAAGGATATAAATACAAATTTGTGGGTTTCTTTGTTATCATAAATATTTATTCATATTCACGCAATTATATTCAGACAATTATAATATCACAACCTGCAATTAAACATGGAGAAATCAAATTCAGTTCAAATCACAACAAACCTTAATACTGTTTGTGTTGTTCAAAAACACCTTGACACAAAAAATGCTTCTTCATAATGCTACCTGTACCTCCATGTCTAATAGGATATCAATGCTTGCAAGTCAAAATTAACAAGCAAAATAATTTACAAAATGCATTAACATGTTCTTAGCTTTCCTGCTATAATCATGCCCAATAACAATCCTAAATATCATATTAGATTATTTGATGATGTCTTTACTAAATACTGTTGCTTCTAACATCAATATATCTTTAGAGCTGAAATTTCATATATAGGTACATGGCAAAAGTATTCCTTCAATGCAAGTTAAACTTTTCTCTTTAAAAATCAAAAGTCCTAAAATTATGCAAATGCTTTATTTTCTAAACAATAAGAACAATGTTACCAAATAAAGTAACTGACTGTTTTGACATGTCAAATAACAGGAATCTCATAAGACATAAAACCCTACCCTCCTGGTAATTTTATTAACTATACAAATAAAAAAATTACTTTCTTTACTCGCAACTGAACTCTGGGCAGCATTCATATACCTGTTACCAAAAGATTGTCTAACGACTAATAGCCTCAAAATGCACTAATGTTGTATCTGACACTATTTCACATAATTTCAATAACCAGTGTACAATATTTTTTTCTAATTATTACCAGAGGCCTCTGTTACTTGCCATAAATCTCTTCCCCGAGTGTAAAAGGAAGGATGAGGGAATGAGTATAGGAGGGAACTGGAATGTGGTATTTTTTGGCCCTACAAAAATAACCACATTCAGAGAGCCTGAGTAATATGCTCTGATCCTTATTCTGCCTACTTCATCCTATTATTTCAACAAACTATTCTTTTTTTTTCTCATACCCTATGGACAGCATATAGAAAATCATAATGATAAGAGAAATGTATGCTAAAATTTCTTATATGTTTAGTTATCTGAACCTAAGAAGTTTTGTGAAGTTTTGTGAACCTAAAATATTGTGAACCTGAATTTTGTGCTACATACCACTATATAAAATCACAGGAGTATGATATATTTGGAAATATTTAGTATGCAGTCTGGAAAAATATTACTGTGCTACAACTATTAGATTATTCATTATGTTAAAGCCATTCTAATGCATCACTTATAATAAAAAAAGAATTGATGGTGGTTGTAAGGCTTGGTTACCCCTCCTTTGCTGCCTTTCCTTAAAACTTCCAATAATTTCAGGGTTGAGGGCGAGGGTGAGGAGAGAGAGTGGTCTAGTAATTCTGTTAAGGGATGAGACACATTTTAAGGTCCCCTTAAAATATCTTGTAATAAGGGTGTTAGACCCATCTCAAGGGCATAGATAGGTGTCCTCTGATATCAATTAGAACAATTTCTGGAGCATCTTTTATTGAAATTAGCCAATGAAATATTGTCATGTCTGAGATTTGTACATCTAGCTCCTGTTGCACATACAACATTCATGAGGATTAGCTTGACCAAATTATGCCACTCAGAAAAACAGTGAGTAGTGAATTCAAACCGTTTAGCTTATGCAGTCATTATAATACCTGCAAACTTTTACACAGCCAACTACACAATTGTGCAGGGAAGTTTTTACACATTCACAACAAAGCTTGCAATCTGGAGACTATAATCAATAAATTGTGCATTTAATTTTCATTATTAATAACCTATAC
>NC_061821.1:41398466-41400966 GCF_019202785.1 Penaeus chinensis | reverse complement strand
TCTACATCTACACTACATACCGAAATATGTGTTAAACTGATTTCATGCAACACTTTCAGTTCTTCTGTAGATTTAAAAGGAAAATGGAAAACCATCTTTACATTACCTCTCATAAAAGATTAAAATGTTGCAGCTACAGTATACTTAACATCATGTCATCATCATATTCTCTTCTTCTCAGAATAAAACAAAAACCAAAATCTGAGAGAACCAATACTTGAATGCACTTGTGTACATACATTTTTTCTGCAATCACCACATACATTTAAATTGTAAGTTTATATCTAAATAGAAATGTGTCAAAACAAACCTCTTTAATCATTACAAAGCACCATAATTTTTAATCACATCAAACACAGTCCCAGAAAAGAGGACATTCATATAACTGTCTTGGTACATTTTAAAACCAATGACCCCTCAAAAATAATATTTCAGTATACAACAAAATCCTTCAAGAAATTCCTAGCACCATTAACAACGAAGGAACTTGATTCAATGCCATTTCAAAAATGTTATCCTTAACAAGAAATAAAATGCATACCCTGTTTGATTACTTTTCCATTTCAGTCTGAAAGTAGATATTCCCTTTCTGTAGGTAATCCACTGTTGAAGTGGACTTCCTATGAATATGTTGATATAATGTATCAAAAAGGTTGTTTTTGTCTAGAACATGAAAACAAATGACCTGCTTTTCATTACTATAAATCAGTCTTGTAATTTATTTACATGGATTCCATGCTTTACCATAAACTAAAATTTCCAAATATAGATATTTACACCAAATATAATCAAGTGGACAAATATTCATTCTATAAAATTTATAAACAGATATGATACACCGATATTACATTTTCTATTACTTAAGAAATAACAAAAAGTGAAATGTTAACTGGCAAAAAGTAAGACCTCATCAATATTTCCTGGGTGATATGGGGAGAAAAGACATGCTCATATGTAATATAGACATGATGGTCAAAAGGCATATAGCTCGAAAGTCATCTTTCTTGTTTGTTCACTAGATTTGTGACCATAACTATAGGGTCATATCTAAGAATTATGCAATGCATGACAAGATTGTCAGACAGATTGTGTGCCTCAAAATTGAACAAACTATTGCAAAAAAAATTCTCACAGACTGGCATTTAGCATTAAACCATAACACACATCAAGTGAGTCATTCACAAACCTGATAGTGGGTACACTATGAAGACATCCCTACACACTTAGATTTATAAATATCAAGTGGATGCTGATCCCAGTTTTAAGCACTGTAATTCAAAGTGAAAAAATCTTTAGCTCTTTGTGGGAGTTATAAAAGACTCTCAAAATAGATACAAAGGCCCAATTTAGTCAAATTCTGTGGTACTCAGTCTCTCTAATACAGTTGACCTGAGTTAGAATATTATGTGTAGTTATATATTTCTTTGATATCATTTTGAGGTGCTGAGGGAGCATGACCAGAAATCACAAGTGCAGACATAAGATGCATCATCCCACACCTCGGAGATGAGGTCTATATTTAAATACCACCCTAGAAATATTGAATGAAGATGCTAACTATTTTACTCAGTCAATTCTTTGTAGCAGGTGTTACCCCTTTCCTCACTTAGACTTTTCTCTTGACACAACCTGTATTACCATTAAAATTTGGTGAATTCATTTCAAGCTGGAACTGTTTGTAATATAAGAATGCCCCTACGATCCGGATGTCATAACCAACACATCATGAAAAAATTTGGCTTGAGGGACTGGTAATGTACACATGCCATCATCGGAAAACTTGTCTGAGGGCTGGGCAACAAGAACTTGCCATCATGAGAATTTCAGCTAGAGGCCGCGGTGACAAGAATGTCTCGCCACAAATGCACAAAGCTCTGAAGACACAATTTCCTGTTTGTATTACTGAAAATTGATTATTACAAAAAAAAATTTAATGACAAATAATAATTTATTACTTATTGTTATTACTATTGCACTGAGTTATGGACTACCCCAAGAGATGATATGGAGTCTGTGCAAAGAAAACAGTATCTTACCTTCTGGATAAAGCAAATCAATTTACAAACAAAGAAATTGGAAATTGGCAAAAAAAATAAAATTGCTTATACAGAGAAAGAGAATATTATGCTGCAAAGGGGAGATCTGGAGTCTTGTCACCGCACATGAGTGTTTGTGTGCACCTGGCCTTCAAGCCGCACACTCGGAGTTGCGACTCAGCTAAGCCTAATGCCCATATTTTGGGCCACATATGGGCAGTGAAGCATCCGGATCCAAGAGGGTAAGAGGGGAATTTTCTGATTACAAAGCCATATGAGGTAGCCACACTATTCTCCAAAAACATTACTAAAAATTTACAGAGGCATTTTGACACCTGCAATGGATTTACTGTGTCTGTAAGACATCTATTATATAACTTGATAATCTTAACCAAAAACAGTCATACATTACATGATATTTAGCCTTACTTTCTAACCACAAAACCAGGTATATAACTGAGATC
>NC_061821.1:41385966-41393466 GCF_019202785.1 Penaeus chinensis | reverse complement strand
ACTTCGGCTATATCACTACTTCTCTTATAAGGTAGCCGGATATCAGGCTGAAACACGGAGAAAGAGTACACTTAGCCAACAGTATGAACACTGCATGCACTGAAAACGTTACCAGAACCCAAATTACACATCGAAACACCCACAGATCTCTGACAACTCTTAAGCTTACATAGATACTGATATAAATGAACACCTTATATGCTAAAAGGGATACAATACAATCTTCATCTTTTTGATAAAAGCGACAGACCAGAGCATCAAAATACACCTATCTATGCAATTTCACTGTATCCAAACTCTTCATAAACTTAAATAAGTTGGGGTTTACATGGAACATCATGAGATTGGAAAATTTACATATTGCTACATATAAAATTGATTGTGACAAATGTAGAAAATGCTATGAATGAGCATGAATATCTTCACAGTGCGAGATATATTTGACCAGTTTACACATAAAACTGGTCAGGTATATCTCCTACACTGTAGAGTTATTCAATCTCTTTCATACCTATTTCTATAAAAATATTATGAGATTATTTATCTGTGACCCCACAGTCATTCACTGGAACTCCAAGTTTGGCACCAGGCAAAATATAACATACTTCTCACACAGTCCTTTTGCACAGCACTGCAATTTTTTCTTTTCGTGATGACTCCAGCTAATAAACAGATAAATATACATGCTTTTCTATACTATCGTGCCCGGTTTGCACCAATCATGTACCCCTAAAGTGCAATGTGCTTGTTACTAACCACACCTAAGTAAATGAAAGGCTACACTCTTTCACTCACTGGTAACATAATAACACACCAAGGTAAATAACTACAAATAACAGGTGATGTCTCATCATGTTCTAAGTCTATGGCCTGATCACCCAGATTAGATCTCATGCACACTACTACAAGCCAGCTAACTGCTGAGGCTCAGAGCTGTACACATTAATAAACGCAAAACTTCTCCCAACTTCACCAATTTTTTTGTCATTATTGGGTTCATAATCATTTCTGAACTAAACTTCCTTCCCTTAAGAAATAAATCAGACTTGACTGCCTTGGAATAAAGATATAAATAAAAAATTAGAAATGAAAATTGAAATAAAAAATCAAATATTTAAAAAACTAAATTTAAAAATAAACATAAAATAACTATAAAATATGAACAGAATAAAAACAAAAGAAAGTAACTAATAGAATAAACATATGAAAACCAAAAAAATAAAACCAAAGAAGAAAATTTAAAACCCCATTTTTTTAATAACAAAAAAAGAAAAGAAAATATATATTTTTCAATCAATACAAAAAAATCAAAACAATCAAACAAACCAAAAAATATTTTCTACTGTAAAATGATGTCTATAAAATGACACTGCTATCTTTTAACTAACAACAACAACAACAACAACAACAACAACAACAACAACAACAATAACAACAACAACAACAACAACAACAACCTCATTCATTCCCTCCTGCAAAAGAATACTCAAACTAATATTGCCATTTTTCAACTAATATTTCTCAAGGCTAAAAATAAATTTCCTAAGCTAATTTAGGCGATTCCCCTCCTCTTTTCTTGACCTTTCATCAGATCCACAAAATTTGCCTGTTGTTTACTCACAACCACAATCAAAGCAAATCATAAATTATAAAGTGTGCTTTGGTTGCAGTATATTGCAGCTGAAATTACATTTTACACATCTATACACTTTACATATATGTACATTTTTGACTACCACACAACTGGAACATGAGCATGAGAACAGCAACATATATTCCCATCTTTTAGCATAACCAGAAAAGGAAAGCCTAAGATCAAGGGAAAGCAAGTAGACAGGAGCTCTATTTTCTGTTGTACAAATGTTTTAAATGCATTTGAGGTTTTGCTCTTCAAACACATAGACAACACCAACTGTGGGAAACTGAAGCATACAGATAAAGCTTTATGGTCTGAAACTCTAATACCTCTTGAAGTGTGGTGATATCATTATAATAAAAAAAAAAAAAAAAGACTACAAAAAAAAATCTAAATAATATTAACACATTCATAAATTTGATAATTTCTCACCATCCAAAAAAATCTGCCTCTTCTTAAATGCCACGCATTAATACTTCAGTTTAATAATGATTAGTGACACATCAAGAGCTTAACTATAGTAATCAATAATAAAAATTCAACGGCATTACCTGTCCCTGAGTACACAATGATGGCTGTGACTGTTGGGCAGTGGGGTCTGAAGATACAGTCTCTCCACTTGCAGTGTTTGTGGACAATTCTCCAGTTGTCGTCCAACCTGCCATTTCAGCTTCTTCATCCTCTTTTAACTTTGCTTCCTGTTTGTACCAATTGCCAAAATTAATCAAATCTCTGGCCCTTTTTTTTCCTAAATAAAATATAACAGACAATAGAATTTCATATTTCAGTGACAGAAATTTCAATTAACTTTTCTACAATTTTGAAACCAGATTCCATGAAATAAACACAAAAAACATCTCTGATGGAAATAATCATTCAACAATTATAAAATTATTTCTCAACCAGAAAAAAATGTACATGAAATATGTAAACTACCTCTTCCATAGCTCGATTGTATTCATCAATTTCATATTGGTACTTCGGTGCTGTAATGCCCAGGAAATTTGCCAGGCTTTCACCCACATAGTCACAGGCTGAAAGCACTGAGCTGCCTGAGTACAGCATCCAGTAATAGATCCATGGACCCCATGTTAATGCTTTCTGTCAAACACAAAAAATACAATGTATCAGCAAGGTCATTCTATTCTTATTGAAACTGCAATAATCACTTTTTTTCTACAGAACTTTTGTTTCTAGTATAAGTGTATAATAAAGTATATTCCCAAAAGAAACCTTTAAAACTTACAGGATCTGACACAGCTAAAGAATCTGGCTTACTCTCTTCCTCCTCCTCATCTTCCGTACTATATTCTTCAAGAGTCCCATCAGAGAAGTGCAGGATACGGCGAGGTTTTTTCATTTTGCGACTCTTACCAGCTTCTGCTTGAACTGAATCTTGTCTTGTATAATCTGCTGCCTATCAAAACAAATTAAGGTGATAATAAATAACTTACAAAAGATAATTCATCTAAATTATTTTTAGACTACTTTATTTAACCCTTTGTTAATCAATCACCAATACTCAAGTATAGCAATAGGACAACACACAGTTCCTATTGCACAGTTTAACAGGCCACTTAAAAAAAACACTTACAAAAACAAAATCAATCTTTCATTTTTCATTTGACCCACTGATGACAGTACACCATGCCATGTCCACTGTGATTTTAGTTCATTCTAAAAGTTCACTCTAAAAGTGAGCAGTTATCATTATTATTACTAGGCCTAGATGAACACATTTGTATACCCTAATCCTTGAATTTTCAGGAAAAGTTCTATTTTTACAAATGTTAGAAGTGTTTAATTAAGTTGTAAGAAAAATTATATCAATAATCAAAGTGGTAACATTAATGAAGACAATAGTCATATCAGAAACATTTCTTTTTCATAAAATTCAAATGAATAGGGCAAATACGTGATGTCATATAAGCCTAACACATGGCAAATAAATGCTTGTGGACAGTAAGTGGGTTAAAATACAAGATAAAATGAAGTCCTTAAAATATTAATAATTAGAAAGTAGTTATCCTATATAGTTGCAATTCCAATAATCTCCCACACAGACCTCATTCCTCACTCGGGTTCACACTGTGATGTAAGATTGTCCTGAAGTTTAATGATTCCTTCCGTGTTCAATTACTATAAACTTTAACTGCCACTAAATCATGGGTTTAGTCACTTTCACCACTCTCAAACAGGTATATCTCATAAATCAACTATGCCTGATAAATCCTTTCAGATACTACCACATGGCACAAATAGCTGCTGAAATGGAAAACCACAAGAAACATTGAATGTAATCAACCATGAAGCAGGGAAACAACTACAGTTGAAGCACCTTTTTTGCAAACATATTAACAAATACAATTCTCCCCACATTCATATTTCATATCCTACTTGCTAAGCAACTCACGTACTCCATATATGGTTGACCCACCATCACTGTGGGAATTCTCTCGGGGTAGGATTGTCTTCCGTTCCATTTCAGAAGATGAGCAACCTGACTGAAACAACTCTACTTGATATTAAAGAATTTATTTCTAGTGGATGAGTAGTAGAGATGCATTCAAAACAATTACTAATTACTGAGGATTAAAGCCCAAACATCTCATAAAAGGTTATTCCACATCTGAATTATACAGTTACTGTGTTTAGCTTCACAATTTTCTTCAGTTCTGAAAGGTTCTAAAAATATGCATATATCATCCTCTCCCTCTCCTTCCTCCTCTTACTCTTTATCCGCTTTCTCTATCTCCCTCTCTTTCTCTCTACCAACATATCACTCTTTTTCTCTAACCTGAGAGACTGCAAATAAAGCAAGTTTCCCTGATCACCCTCCAGACAAAAGAAGTCAATAGCATTTCCCACTGGCCACTGGCACTGATGCTGACACTGGGCAGTACTCTTATTTTCTAGTCTCACTCTTACTCTTACTCTCACTCTCACTCTCACTCTCACTCTCACTCCCACTCTCACTCCCACTGCCACTCCCACTCCCACTCCCACTCCCACCCCCACTCCCACCCCCACTCCCACCCCCACTCCCACCCCCACTACACCCAGTGTAGTACTTATGTGGCAAGAATACAAGCACAATTGTGTGCAAGCATTTTCAGAGGTCAATGGCTTGCACACAATTATGCTTGTATACTTGCCAAAACTCTTTACTATACTCCTACTTCTATTCTTCCAGATTCTACTTTCCCTTTCCCTTTCCCTTCCATCTCCATCTCCATCTCCATCTCCATCTCCATCTCCATCTCCATCTCCATCTCCATCTCCATCTCCATCTCCATCTCCATCTCCATCTCCATCTCCATCTCCATCTCCATCTCCATCTCCATCTCCATCTCCATCTCCATCTCCATCTCTATCTCTATCTCTATCTCTATCTCTATCTCTATCTCTATCTCTATCTCTATCTCTATCTCTATCTCTATCTCCATCTCCATCTCCATCTCCATCTCCATCTCCATCTCTATCTCTATCTCTATCTCTATCTCTATCTCTATCTCTATCTCTATCTCTATCTCTATCTCCATCTCCATCTCCATCTCCATCTCCATCTCCATCTCCATCTCCATCTCCATCTCTATCTCTATCTCTATCTCTATCTCTATCTCTATCTCTATCTCTATCTCTATCTCCATCTCCATCTCCATCTCCCTCTCCCTCTCCCTCTCCCTCTCCCTCTCCCTCTCCCTCTCCTTCCCTCTCTCCTTCCCCCACTCTTTCTTACGATCTGCTCTTCACATTATAAAACTGAGATGGGTTTACTCTAAATTATATATGGTTATTATTTTCTACAAACTGTATATATTTCATTGAACTTGTTTTAAAAAATGTTTTCCATTTGGCTGTGACAAGGTATCCAAAAATGCCTGAGAATCATGCATTTACAGACAATTTCAAAATTAAACGTCAACAAGCTTTCTGTCAAATGTTAAGATGATCATAGAGAAATGGCATGACGTCAGCAGAATGTTCCTTACTTTACTTACATTTTTATATATAATTTAATTTACATAATCTTCTGAAACCAATATGCCTTCCATAAATAAAAATACATATATGTTACAACTAAGTATTACCTGTTTACAGAACTAGAGAAGAGAGTATAAGTAAAAGCTAATCAAAAGATATTTACAACAATGATATAATCATAAAACTCTGTTCGTGGTTCCACAGACCTAAGTGAAGTAAAACATAAAAAGCAGAGCATTAAATCATAAAAGAAAAACAGAAAGCTATGTGTGTATATAAAATGAATAGGCTAGAGTGGTGGCTTCTAACCTTTTTCATTCTGTGGCAAACAATATGTAATAATCTCTTTTCAGATTGAATTATTACTAGTTATGAATAGCAGTGTAATGGTGTCAGTTGCAATAATACAAAAACACTTTATGGAAAGATTCCAATTCATTGGTATGTGAGAGATAGAGATGGAGTACTGTAGGTGAACTAAAATCTTCAAATTGCTCTATGGCCCCCAGAAAGTACCCATTGCCTCATTGGGGGCCATGGCCCCCAGGATGGTAACCCCTGGGCTAGAAAGACTAGTTTAGATGATATAAGCATGTTTTGCCTAATATAAATTTGACCTTCCTTCAATTAGTCAAAGGTTTTCCAAAAGTTTTGATCAAGTAAGCCTTTATAAACAGGTAGTCTATGTTTTGCTTGTTTGTTGATAGGTTTGTTTGTCTATTTCCCTGTTGGTATATTAAGTACCTAATTAATTATCAAGTAAAGCCTTTAACACACAGTAAACTTCCAGTAAATATTTCATGGTGGTGTGTGAGCACAAAGGCTACAATATTGCTAAAGAATGCACTGCAAGCAAATATTTTATGAGTTCTGTATGGCAATTTTCTTATATCTTGACATGGTCCTATTCTGGACATCTACCAGTCTCAAGGGCACAGAAGCCACAGAAACTGCTTGAGCTTTATGTGGTTGTTAGCTTTTCTTGTCTTTCTGTAAAAAAAAAAAAATATATCCAACAATGTTGTTTTATGTGTTTCTTGTTGACCTTACTTTGTTTTTCTTCTATCTGTTGCAGATGAATAATGCATCAAAGCTCAGGAAATTAAATATTAGCAACTCACACAAGGCTGCAATACTCCAATTCATCAATTCTGTTTCATGAAAAAAATCATTTTCAAAACTTACATACAACATTCTTTACTGAAATTTGGTGCCTTCACACCCTTTTATTTTTCCACAAATCAAAGTACTCCAGAGTCCAGGCTAAGATCCCAGTTTTCTTCTATCCAGAGTTATGTTGCACCAGGTAGGCCAACCTGACCATATCAGAGTTAATTGTAACTTGAGTCCATTCCACAGCAACTAGAAGAGCACATAAAAAATTCTCACTTTCAGCCTGCCATACACTACAGCTTAAAGAATACATGGAATTGAAAAATGAATGAAGTCAAGGACACTTTCATATATCCATCATTCATTATGAATAAAGAATGGAATATTCTGAATAATCTACTTGACAGTGATTAGCAAGCAGTCATGGTGTCCATCACATGTGTCCTAGGAACCTTGGACTTATATGGCAACTCTATAGCCTGATACTGCCAGCCCTAAAATTCCCTGAGTCAAATTTTTGACTAATATGGCAACTCTATAGCCTGATACTGCCAGCTCTAAAATTCCCTGAGACAAATTTTGACAAGATTTCAATGCTCCAGGAGTTTTGGTGTGCATATCTAGGGAGATGAAACAGGCATTTTCATTGGATATTTGATAAGTAATATAACATATAAATGGTAATCATGGTAATTTTCTACAGTATGGACACAGTTACCAGAGATTAAGTCCCTAACTCAACATCACAAAATTTAATCATCAATCTA
>NC_061821.1:41368466-41370966 GCF_019202785.1 Penaeus chinensis | reverse complement strand
AATTGCGTGTTGAGAGGAAAAGTTTCCAGATATTTCCTGTGGCTCTATCAAGAATGAAAATAATCTCCGCGTTCGTGGTTTGTTTCACTGATCTCTAGGTACAGGATGACCTAGAAATATATTCAAAGCACAACTAGGATTCTCTGGTGAAAAAATAAGTACAATAGACACGAGGTAGGCCTCTAGTAATGAATATCAGGCTTTTTTCAGGTTTGGACGGGTGGGTTTTCAATGGTGATGTAAAATAGCACAATGCATTGATGAAACCCGGAACGCCTCTCCCAAGTGTTGGAAAAAATCCAAACGTATTTCCTTGCTCTACCAAAGACAGCTTAAATGTTTATTTACATTGTTTCTGATAATATTTTTCATGTCACTGTGTCCTTTATGAAAAATATTCGGAATACCCTCACATAACCGATCTCGACGATTTTGGTATCGATGGATTCTTCACACCCTCTATACAACTATATCGAAATTATATCACGGAAGCTCCCATTGCCCACTATCCTGGCCCCGGTAGCAGGGGAGGGCGTGACAGGTGCCAGGGAAATCATTACGGTCTAAGATATGAATAGAATACAGTAAATACATAACTATAACAATAATATACGATGAATAAGTCACCAATTGTGTAATGCAGGGGATGCCACCCCACAGTCCTCACCCTGGCAGACAAAGAATTCACCATGCATGTGAGAGAATGCCATGGCTCCATTCCCCTTCAACTTAGCGGCTTCTGTCAAGCAGTTTAGTAACTTATAATTCCTAGGATGTATCTTGCCGTGTTCGCCCCGCATGTAGACCATACGCTCTATCCTGTCGTGAATACGAGGAGGATTCTTTGTTGTCCAGGGCGGGGGTTTGGGGGTGGTAGCTCCCAGGTGGGGTGGAATCGCAGGGGCCACAACCCCCTGTATTTAACAGTATAGTCAGTTATGATCTATATTGTGTTTTTATATCTGTTATTTTACCCGCAGTTTCCCTGAATTTCATGCTATCCCCAGCTATCAGGGTCAATAATGGGGGGGTACGGGGGGGGGGAGATCCACGACATAATTCCTATGTACTTGAGGATGAGAGGAATCCATTCATACAAAAACAATTACCAGAACTAGATATGAAAGTGAAAGAAACCATTATTACTTGAATCCCAGATTATGATACTATAGATAATTTAATTCCGCTGAAGCCTAATTTGTGAAAGGGTTGGTAAGGTCATTGTGAGTCATCACACAGAATTCAGACAATCATAAATCAGTTATTCACACGATCCTTGAACAAGTACATCCTGTGCACTTACTCATAACAGGGTCATCTCGACCACCAGGTCACTCGTAAGATGATCAACCAGTTTACATTTGTTTTTAAGCAACCACCATGACTTTAGTCAGCTGATCTCCCTCACTTTCAACGACTCGCTCGCATTAACTCGTTTGTTCACATCCTACGTTTCTCGTTTACTTCCAAAGACCGATGTATGTAGATGTATCGCTTGCAGTCTATACACGTGTCTTTTTCATGGGTAAATCTCTGCAAATTTCCTCAAAGCTAATCGCTGACATCTTTCCATCTTATGAAAGATGTTTTCTTCTGTTGATAATAAGTTGTAATGCAAATAACGATCGTGGCTTTTGCTCAATATTTCCATAACAAAGTAATGGATGACAGATCTACTTCATATTAGTACGTGACAGGGTACTTTTAAGAAAACGGTTTCCGACCGAAAAAGCTAGGTTAAAAATATCCCTCAACAAATATAAGGATATATAACTTCTGTCTGACTTATAGTATAACCATTTAAACCAGTAGGACTGAAATTTCTATTTGTTATATCTTTGCAGGTTGTCTTTCATTCCAGTCGGCTGAGAATTGCGAACGCCCTCCCACCCTGTCTCTGATCATCTCTCATTCCTTGATTTGACAAACTATTCGCGAGCGTCTCATTTCCCCTGGCAACTTCCTCACCTGCTCAATTGTGTGGTAAGACGTGTGGTCAAACTGGCGAGGATGAGGATCAGCTGACCTCTGGGTGGCCATCTGCTGGTCGATCAGTCTAGTAGGAAAGGTGAGCTAAGATTTAGGGTTTTGTGAATTACTTTGCTTTAATTTCGAATATATCATTTGCACTCACATATGAGTGCTAATGATATATATGCTGCATTTTTGTAGTATTTTGTAATCGCCATTACCAGACGGATTAGTAGCAGCAACAACTCTGGTAGTTATCAGCATACGATATTACAACGCGTTATTATTATTAGTTATTATCTGTATAATTTCCTTCCTTCTATTTTGTACTCACGCCTGAACGTCGTCAATCTTGATGGTGAAGGGGATTCCGCGGATCTTGAGACCGTTGAGGAAGCCGTGGACAAGCCTCGGGGGTACCATGATGTCCACGGGAACCCCAGGGGCGCGCGGGTCCGTCCATTGCTCCAGGTGCAGGGCGGCGACAGCACTTCGGACTACGGTAGCGTCCTCAGCTGTTCTGGGAACG
>NC_061821.1:41355966-41363466 GCF_019202785.1 Penaeus chinensis | reverse complement strand
AATGTGCTACAAATGTGTGCAGTCGAAGCGTTTTTTTCATTCAAGACACGTGGATTTACGGCTTAAAATGGTTCTCCTTCATTCACTCAGGCAAGAGGTGAGGCGGAAAGGCATTTAGGCTTATTTTGCAATTTTATTCCAAAGACCCGTGATCGATAATGATCCTAGCATTCATATTTATGGAGCCTTAAATACATGCCACACACACACACACACACACACACACACACACACACACACACACACACACACACACACACACACACACACACACACACACACACACACACACACGTACACTCACACACACAGAATGTTAAAAAGTTTTTTGGCCATTGTCATTTGACGTGAATTAGTGAATATGTAAAATAGAGAGGACCTTTGTACAGTGGTTTGTAGGAATAGTCATAGTTCTGTAACGCCTTGACTCGTTATTACGGAAGAGTACAACACAGTGATGGGAACACACAAGCCGAGTCTTAGGGTAAGCGCTGAGTGCGGGAAACGCGGAAGCCGACCAGCCCTGTGGGGGGCGGAAGGCCGATGATATGACCTGAGCCCGGCGGATGCTGAGGTACGTATGAAAGGTCAAACAAGGTCAGATAAAAATGTGATTTAAGACCTCGCTGAGTCGATGATTCTCTACTGGACTTCGAGGCACGTGGCAAACGGCCGCATGGGCTGTGTCTAATGGCTTACACAAACCGTGCTTATGTACACGGTATAGAGTATGTGCTTATTTAAGAAAAAAAACAACAACACTTGCTGGTACATTTCTTTAATCCTCTGAATACGATCGCCACTTTTCTTTCACCGTTTCTACACTTTCTGTCTCTAAGTATAACAACGTCTCACAAACATAGTTCGATTCCGTAGGCCTGAAACTTTCCCAGGATCCCTCAGTTTGAGAGCATGATTAATCAAGTTTTATTTATTTTTAGTTGTATTACGACCCACTGCTGTGTCATTCATGTCCGCAAATGGTCAGTTAAGTTGAAATGAGGTGAGCACTCTAATCAAGTGCATCAAGATTATTGCCTGGCTTTAGATTCATCACATTTCTTAGACGTTTATCAAATAAACTTTCATAAATGTAACAACAAATATCGCTGGTGATTGGCATATTGTTTTTTACAGTTCTACCTCTTTTCAGAATTTAGAAAGATGTTATCCTCTTTTATGTTATTTCGCGTCACATGCTTAAAATAATAGAAAACTGAAAAATGAAAATAAAAACAAACTGATGAGTGAGTTACCAGTTAGTGTTTACTCATTACAAGTGATGGAAAGTCACATTGAATCACGGCATCACTTAAGATGACTGTACAATTTTATATGTACATGAAAATAAAGATTACCACAATGTAAGATCTGTGTGTGTGTGTGTGTGTGTGTGTGCATACACCGGGAGAAAGATTTATGAAATATATATAAAATATATGTACATATATATATATGTGTGTATATATATATATATATCTATTTATTTATTTATATGTATATTTATATATATAAATATATATATACACATCGGGAGGAAGATTGAGGAACATTGTAAGTAAAGAGATATATAGAGACACGGGTGATAGCAGCGTGTGCCAGCTGACATGGCAAGGTAATTTCCCAGGTGGAAAATCAAATGTTCCTCCTTCAAGATAAATAAATAAATATTCTGTTTTATTCTAAAGAGACTTATAGATTATGATGATAAAAGAACCATTTTTTTTCTTTATGCACACGCACCGATGTGCTTGTGTGCGTCTCATTTGAAAAATCGTTGTATTTCACTCGGTAAATAAAGTCTCTTATATGGTACATTTGTCAGATATTATAAAATGAGATGAAACCTTAGACAAGTGGCGCATTGAATAATATCCTCTGATATATTACAAAATGGCTTATTATATTTTCTATTCATGCTTCACTTTTGTATCATCTCAGATTGTAATGTGATGGCTGGTGATTCGGTAAACCAGATGGAGGAATGATGTGGAGTGAATGGCCCAAGTTGTGATGAAGGAGTGTGGTGACTTAGTAAGTTGTATGTTTGATATACGTAAGATTGCGTCATACGCGTGCGGATTAAGAGTAAATTTGAATTCAACCGTGCCTCTTCTTCGCCGTGTGGTGTGGTGTATTTCGCCACTTGTTACATATTCAGTGATAAGTATTGTGATACTTAAGTACAGTATATCTTAACTGCGATGGATTGTAAACCTGTGCCTAATTCAACCGTTGCTGTTAACGATGTTTTGTTTTGTCGCTGGTTATTTCTAATTGCCTGTGAACTGTACTTGTTCATTTAAACTATACTGATCGCGTTAAGTTATGGTGTACATAATCGGTAATTACGTAAAGCGATGTTTTGTCATAAGCTATTGTGCTAAGCTTTAACATTAAGTATATTTCAAAGTATTTTTATCAAGTTTTAAAATTCACTTATTGCTAAAGAAAAATTAGAATTTCGTAATCATGTTAGCTGATCTAATTGTATTTGTTAAATGCGTTAAAAATGCGGGCCTATCCGCCGCATATATTAGTTGCGAAAGAAGAGAATAGATATAAGCAAAGGATAGTTAGGGAAGATAAACAAAGAGAAAGAGATGAACGGCAAAGGGAGAGAGATTTAAAAAGAAAAGAGTTAGAGGCATAGGAGAGGGAGAAACAGCGAGAACACGAGTTCGCTCTTGCTCAGTTGTAATCGGAGACGAGCACTCATAGTGAAAGCGCTGCCGAAGGTTCATGTCCGGGGTTGAAAATGCCCAAGTTTGATGACGGGAAGGATGACATAGACGATTATCTACGCAGATTCGAGAAATGGCTTGTTTGCAGAAATGGAATCCGCTGAACTTGTATCGGTAACTTCCTCTAAAGGTTCTTAGTTGGGGGACAAAGCCATGAAGATATATGTAAGTCTGCTGGAAGACTTTCTACTAAATTACGAGCTGTTAATAGACGTGTTATTGAAAGGTTGATGTTGATTCCTACCGTAGGAAGAGTAAGGAGAGCAAGGTGTACAGTTAATGTCTCGACTGATTAGGTATTTGGATAAATGGCTAATTATGAGTGACGTCACAAAGAACTACGAGGATCTGTTTGACTTATTTCGCAACCAGATGTAAAACAAATGTCCTTTTGAACTTTCCGTTTTTTCTTGAGGAGCGATCCTTTGAAAGTACTCTTGACATGGCGCAGGCAGCCGATAGATTTCGTTGTGCACACAGGTCTTTAAAACCCGTAAAATGCCTATCAAGGAAGATCCGGATGCAAGGAACAGTACTAAAACTGGCGTTAGGGAGAAGATCGTGTGTCACCACTGTTTCAAGCCAGGTCATATACGCCCCGACTTAAAATCTGATAAAAGCAAGTCATCTCAGAGGATCAACTTTGTGTTCGACTCTGACCTCTCTCCCAACAACAGTCTATGATGTGAGCGAATGTCAGTACATGTGCTCTTTGATTCTGGCTGTTCGTGCATCATCGTTAAAGAATCGCTCATCCCCGCCATGACGAAACGAGGGAAAATGGTCCCTTTGTACGACTACCTCGGAGTGGGCGAATTATTGAGTGGGTGGTTCAACGTTGTTGCTGCTCCTATAAAGTTCACCGGTGTTCTCGTGGTTATGATGCCGGGTGTCACAGTGCCATCCGTGAATAACCCTAACTTAATGTATCGGTAGCTTCCTCTAACCGCACAGACGTAGTTAATGCAATTGCCAAGAGATGCTAAAGTGAAGGACGATACAGTTTCTAATTTTCAGTTTGATAATATCTCTAGGGATGATTTTGTGAATGCTTAAACTAAATGTTCTTCTCTCGAAAACAACCGAGCTAAACTAAAACGTAAATCTATAGTAAATGTAGAGTCCCTCTGTAAAATACGAAATCGTGAAAGACTTAATTCACCGAGTGTGTGTTAAAAGCAAGCATGATTATGAAGTCGCTGTTAATCAGTTGGTAGTACCTCGGAAATGTGTAAATGTGATCCTTTCAACTGCTCAGATTCGCCTGTGGCTGGTCATTTTTCCCACGGGAAAACCGCGGATAAGATTTTAAATAATTTCTTCTGGCCAGGTGCGGGACCGGAAATAAAACGCTGCTGTAATTCATGTCACGTGTCAGAAGACAGCAATGGTTCAGATGCCGATAATAAGTGAGCCATTTGCCAGGGTGGCAATTGATCTTGTGGGGTCGATAACACCTGCGTCTAGCTGGGGCCATAAATATATAATGACGCTCATTGACATGGCAACTAGATTCCCTGAAGGGCTTACTTTGCGGAATATAGATACCGCCACTGTTGCAGGGGCTTTACTAAGTATTTTTTCGCGTGTTGGAATACCGAAAGAAATGTTTCCGATCGCAGAACTCAGCTCAGATTCGATTTAATGGCGGATATAAACAGACTGCTCTCGATACAAGCTTTATTTACGAGCCCATATCATAGATGCCGTGTTAACGTCCATGCACAAGGAACTCTGCGGAGAAAGCCCCTACGATTGGGATCGCTAGGAATTCAGATGTATATGAGTGTTACGTTGACGGATCCGTACAGTCTGGATACAAAGCAGGTTGTGCTTGCGCTGTATACAAAAATGGCTTACTACAACATCAAGTTAATATGAGAGTCCAAAATTGGGCCAGCACTACACAAGCGGAGTTGGCAGGTATACTCCTTGGAATTCTTAATGTCTCGGGGCTGTGGAGTAGTTTAATGTGACTTTCAAAGTGCTCTTCGGACGTTAAATTCTTTCAAAGCGGTTGGAGATGAGGAAATTGTGAGTTGCATTAAGCGTAACGTAACTTATGTAATAGAGCGCAATTTCAACATGGATACCATCTCATGTTGGCATACGCAAGCACGACCACGTAGACAAATTGGCGAAGGAAGCCTGCAGCAAAGATAATGTGAACATAGATCTTGGGAGGCTTCTTGCTAGGGTTGCACATATATTGAAAAGTTCTCATAAGGAAGAACTTGTAGATCTGATAAACACCCAAAGGCCTGAAATCACTATGATCAGTATAGAGATAGCAAGCCTTCCTATGGGTGGCACCGAAGTCATACCAGACAATGTGACATGGTTATTGCCAGAATACGTTTAGGTTACAGAATGTACTGGCAACCGAACGGTGCAATAAGTGTAGATGAAACTAGATGTAGACTGTGTAACGAAGAAAACAAGCGAACGCTTGAGCACTCTAACTCGGAATGTCATGTGAAACAGCCTTTCAGACCACCCAACATGAGCTATAAAGAACTATGTGAATATTTCACTTCATACATAGGAAGATGTACTATATTCTAAATTTATTATGTAAAATTGTCGTAAACAAAGAACAGTGTTATGTAAACACAGTGGCAAAAGCATATCAACGTAACATTTTTTTTATATGATGTAAGATTTATATTTATATTTTACCATGTACAATTACAGTAGTGACATAATACTGTACTATGCCAAATATATGTATAACTGTAATAACGATTGCCCACGCCTGAGCAGATAACCAGGGTGGTAATTAAACTTACATCCCTTCTGTCCTGTTCGTGTACCGCGAGGTTCTTAGTGATACTCTGAAATTCGGCCCATTTTAGTTGGTATACGGTCGCAAGTACGTGGTCCACTGTCCATTCTTCATAATCTATGGACCAGAGATGACATCAATGACAGGACAAAAAGCACTCATCAGTACGGTCCCGATTAGAGGAATCCGCGAGTATGCCAATTTTGAGTTGCATGAGGCTAGTAAGTACAAAGTAAATATTAATCCTGAACTGTCGAGGGAGCAGACAGCAGACTTAAAGAAAGTAGTTGCTGAATTTTCTGACGTGTTCTCAGACCAATCAGGTGTAACCAGCATGGTTTTTGTAAGGGGTATTGGCAAATTCTGTTATCGGAAAAGGCAAAACCATATACAGCTTTTGCTATTCACAGATATTAGCGGTGCATAGGTCATCATTCAATAGCCACTTAATTCATTTAAGGAATCTACTGTTTAATGAGCACAAGGGAGGTGAAGTTAGAATGACCCAAAAATTCGTCTAGAAACCACCCTGTATATACCTCACTTGGTCTTTATGCATATGTATTACTTATATATACACCTCAGTTTTTGTCTGTAGCTATGTAAGATAAAAAGTACTTAATTATTTTTTAGAAAGATGACACTTTATTTTATTAGTTTTACATGAAGTCTATATATTTCCATATTATTTTTTTACTCATATTTGGAAATTGTAAAATATAATAGTTTACCCTACAAAGTATATATTTTTTTTGTTATCCCACCATACATTCTCTTTATTTAAAGGGTACACTGTTATATGTCAATAGTACCGTTAAATTAAGGTTCTATAATTGATATTTTGATAAAGAAAACAATATGTACTATTTTTGTTTTGGAAAAAATCATTTAAGTTCTGAAAATTATGCATGTATAGGTTAAGAAGAACTATATGTTTGTACTATATGTGATCTGAGTAGACTTTAAATTTTGAAATATATACAGTACTAAAGCCTGATACTATGGCTATAATCATAGAGAGAGAGAGAGAGATCAAAGAAGAGTGCCATACAACAGTGTTTAGTTTATCGTGAAATATCCGAGCTAAGAAAGAATGTTCAACTGTAATTATATAATTAATAAAATTATTAAATACTATATATTTGATTTATATAACAAAATAAAGTAAATATTTGAGATCAAACTAGAAATTAGAGATAAATAGTATGTCTTCTTCACAGCTTGATGCTGGCACATGGCACTTGAACAACATCCCGATGTGTCTCTCTCATTATTATTAACAATTTAAAACCCATTCAAAGCGCAAGTGTTCTTAGCATTTATAATTGTATACTGTTAAAAGGATGTTTAGTCAAAACTATAATGTGCATACAATTACTCAAATCATATATAATGACATATATGTTTTACATAATTTGTTTGTTTGTTAGAAATATTTTTGTTCTTTCTAGATATTATTTACTTAGATTTGATAAATTAATATTGTTTTATCATTCCTAAACTAGAATAATTGTTTCTGTTCCAGGAATGGGTTTATGTTTTTCGTTTTTTTAGTGTTTTATATTTTTGTTTTGTTTTGATTTGGTTTTGCTGAAGATTGGGTTTATTCTTTCCTGGTGCTGTGCACAAGAATGAAAGAAAATAACATCTTTGGGAGCCCAGGAAATGGATGAAGAAAAGGAAAGAAGATAGCTGAGAAGAACAACTAGTATAAAGAGTGACAGGTTGGAACGCTTGAACATTTTGGTAAATGTATGTTTATTTTATTGTAAAAGTGTAATGATTTATGATTCATAATGTCAACTAAAATTTGTAAGCTCATTAAGTGTTTTGATATTACCCCTTTTCTCAGTTATCTCTAAGGCTGAAGTATGATTCTTCTTCTTTTATAGTGTGGGTTCTAAAGATAACTTTTGGAGAAAATAACAGATAGTGCCCCTCTGGATAAAATATTTGAGTGGTTCCCAGAGG
>NC_061821.1:41348466-41350966 GCF_019202785.1 Penaeus chinensis | reverse complement strand
GACAGGAACTGTAAGAGTAAATGAGTTTTCCGGCTGCAACCTATGCTGCACCACGGCAAGAATTGCGTCGTCCGAAATCGCCCGCGCGTGAGGGGACGACGCGCAGCATTAGTTAATGCTTAGTGGGCGTGAGGTTGCCCCCCCCCCCCACCCCCCATCCCCGCTATTGGTTACGAAAACTAAGACTAGGCGAGTCCCCGCTGACACCTGCTCCTCTATGGGCGTTCTTGGCAGCTGTACTGTGCTCACATCCTTGGTTCCCTTTTTGTTTTTTTCATTTTAATCACAATTTATCTTTTTTTAAGTTATCTTTTATATTTTTTTCAAGTTTAACGTTAAGGTCTCAGTTTTACTTTTCTTCTGGTTAATCGGGAATATAGTTTTAATTTTCAAGCGTGACGTTTTCGGTGTTGAGGCTTCGCCCGGGCTACGTTAAGCGAGAGAGAATTTTTATTTACCAAACAAAGGTGTTTGTTACGCTAATCTGGATAAGTTAATCTCGCCTTTTTTTTTTTAACCTGAATTCCATCGACTCGCGTCTATCCCAAATGTATACCTAGTTGTCGTTGCCAGGCGACCATATCAACCGCCCAGCACGTAGAGTCGGGTGCCGGCTTCTCTCCCCCCAGTCAACAGAACAGAGAGAAGGTACGCTGTCGGCCCAGAAAATAAGTGAAGTTTTTTTTTTTCTTCTAAAAGTTACCATTGCTTCATTTGCGTGTAGTTGTTGATTAAAGATACCAGGTGGAACACAAGGAAGTTTAATCTATAACAATGTAAGTATTTTCTATTGTCTACGTTATTATCCGCACGGTAATTATATATGACGTTATAGTGTTCGTTCGTCCGTTATTGTTTATATTGTTTTTAAGTTATTATTCCTAGCATTACTTTATTGTTTTAACACTAGTAGTAGTGGCATTGGTAATAGTAGTAGTAATGGTGTTAGTAGTAGTAATGGTAATAGTACCACTAGTAATAGTAATAGTAGTTATAGCAATAGTAATAGCAGTAATAGTAGTAGGTAGTAGTAGTAATAGTAACAGTAATGGTAGTAGCAGTAGTAGAACCAATAGCAGTAGAAGTAGTAGTAGTTGTTGTAGCAGTAAAAGCAGCAACTGCATTATTATTATTATTACTATCATTATCATCCGTGTACATACAAATACTTAACAATAAGGCTATAAATGCATTTTTCAATATTCTTTTTGAAAAAAAAAGAAGTATTCATACCTGAAGTTAGTCGTACGCCCGGCAGCGTCGTTTCACTTCGTTCCGGCACCAAAAAAAATAAAACAATTCCGGCAATCAAAACCACGGAATTCCTATCGGTCATCTGATAGCTTGTGTTTCAAGATTTTCTAAAACTGAATTAAGTGAATAAATGAACGTGAACTCACACACAGACATGCATACATACATACATACATATATGTATGTATGCTTATATATGTTTGAATATATATGTATGTATGTATACGTATGTATGTGCACAAGACTAGCGCGATATTAGTCAGCTCTCGGGAGGCAAGATCAATAGTTATCTTCCCTTTCCTATCAATTCGATTTTTTTCTCGTGGTGTTGGCTGTTTCCTGTTCGTTAGGCAATCACATTTCAGGTCGTTTATTTTTAAATATCAACACTTTTGTTTTCAAAACCATATCGTTTGACGTGTTACTAAACGTCTTATTTATTCGGAGAAGTTCTTAATATTCACATTGTTATCATTATCGGTTTCATAATCAAATTTAAGCTTGCTTCTGACGAGTTTTTTTTTTAGATGGGGGTCGAGCTGGAGCTAAAAAGGCTGACTGCCGAGACACTTTACAAAGACTTATTGAATTTTTCGGACGTATGAAAGCAGCTTCGTGGGTCCTACGACTGACAGCACACGGTGGATCTTAAAATAATAGTTAATAATAATAATTTAGTGTTAGTATATTTGTTATTGATATTGCTGGTGTAACATGCTGTTTAATTTGCTTCTAAATCACCCCGTATGCAGATTCGTATATTTTCATATATATATATATATATATATATATATATATATATATCCCCTTACCGACGGGTCACGCCTATAGGCGTCATAAATGCGCTCGAAATGTGGCGTGCGGCTGTCCGCCGCGGCGGCGCTAAAGCGCCCCGAGGCATTCGGCTTGATGTACCGAATTCACGCGCTCAGAGTCGGCGCGTTGCCGTGGTTCGCCAGAGCGTAGATTTTTTTTTAGTTTTCTACACCCGTCGCCAATGGGATATATATATATATATATATATATATATATATATATATATATATTTATATATATATACATATATATATATTTTTTTTTTAATATATAAATATATATGTGTATATATACATATGTGTGTAGATATATGTATATATACAAGTGCGCATATATATGTATGTATACATATTTATTATACTTATGTATATATACATGTGTGTATATCTAAATGCATGTGTATATATACATACATATACATATATATACA
>NC_061821.1:41330966-41333466 GCF_019202785.1 Penaeus chinensis | reverse complement strand
GTGCTGCAAGGATAAGATATAAAGGAGCATATTAGGTCCTCGAAGGTGAGCAACATCAGCAAAGTGTTGTTCCTTGACCAGGGTTTGGGTGTCATATAGATGGGAGGATTGAACAGCGGCAACGTCGTGCATACAAACCTGTGATGTTATGCGATGTTGCTAATGATTTTTGATTTTACTGATGACTACAATTCATCCTCGTAGAACATATGCTGAGCGTCAAAGTAATCATGCATCATTATGTTGGAAATTGTTTTTGAGATCATAGAGAAAGCATTTGAGAATTAGCCGGTCAGAAACTTAACATGCTCAATGACTTTAGGCCTGCACTAATTGAATGATCACACTTTCTTATCAGTTCTGAGTGACGGACATGAAACGTGCGAACGTAACTTTGCACATCCTAGTTAAACAATACGTTGTACATCATAATGTACAATGTACAAGGTATTAGATATATCATACAATCAGTGACTAGCCAATAACAACAATACTGAATTACATTACAATTAGATCATAATACCACTATGTTTCTGTCTTGTAGTTTCCATATTCACGAGCATCAAATAAAATCCAATCTAATCAAGAGTGCAGTATATGAGTATCCTGTTAAACACACTCTCTCTCTCTCTCTCTCTCTCTCTCTCTCTATATATATATATATATATATATATATATATATATATATATATGTATATATATATACATATATATATATATATCTTTATATCTCTATCTCTATCTATCTCCATCTCTATCTCCATCTCTATCTCTATATCTATCTCTATATCTATCTCTATATCTAACTTTATATCTCTCTCTCTCTCCCCCTCTCTCTCTCTCTCTCGCTCTCTCTCTCTCTCTCTCTCTCTCTCTCTCTCTTTCTATCTATCTATCTATCTATCTATCTATCTATCTATCCCTATCTTTCTCTCTCTCTCTCTCCCTCTCTCTCTCTCTCTCTCTCTCTCTCTCTCTCTCTCTCTCTCTCTCTCTCTCTCTCTCTCTCTCTCTCTCTCTCTCTCTCTTTCTCTCTCTCTCTCTCTCTCTCTCTCTCTCTCTCTCTCTCTCTCTCTCTCTCTCTCTCTCTCTTTCTCCCTCTCTCTCTCTCTCTCTCTCTCTCTCTCTCTCTCTCTCTCTCTCTCTCTCTCTCTCTCTCTCTCTCTTTCTCTCTCTCTCTCTCTCTCTCTCTTTCTCTCTCTCTCTCTCTCTCTCTTTCTCTCTCTCTCTCTCTCTCTCTCTCTCTCTCTCTCTCTCTCTCTCTCTCTCCCCCCCCCTTTCTCTCTCTCTCCATGTTTACATCACGTGTTTTATTATGAATGCATATTCCTTCTTAATTTCGCCATGTTTTTTTCTTAACTCTGTATAGACAAACGTATTTTTTCAGATCCTTGTTGGAAATGGGAAAGCTCCAATATGCTGCGCTTGTGGGGACAGCAGCGTTCTTGATAGTGACACTAGTGTGGATGAGAAGATATCAGTCTACCATGCTGTCACGCACACCCATTGGATACGTGGAACCGCAAGCACTTCGGCTAAATAACACACTGAGTGTTTTTCCCTACCCGACTCTCACGAAAGAGTGTTTCTTATACGATAAATTATCTGTAGAGAATATATGCTGTCAGATGCACGACTTCCACAAGTTACCCGATATTTTGCAATGCGCTGAAGATACTTCTAAATACTTACATGCCAGGCAAAGGTAAATACATTTAGACAGGGCTGTTTCCATATTTAATACGGAAATATCATTTAACACATGGATACCAACTTAAATCGCCTTTTTCGCATACAGTAAGAACGTGACAAAGCGGATCCACAAGAAATCATCAGGAGGCACAGCAGAAGCCGCCCCATCGAGCAGTAACCCCATCGGACAGCAGCCTACCGTCAACTGGGCATTCATCGGGGACTCTCACACCCGCTACATATTCTGCGCCATCTACAGCCGGATGAGGAGCAAAGATTTTGAGTGTCGTATTCCAAACTATAAAGTAAGAATGTCGTCGTTGCTTGTTAGTTGGCACAGGAGTTGATTCTATGTATATATTGAGGAAAGTTTTTAGTCGTATTCTTTCCCTCAAAATCTTGTCTTTACTTCCCTTCTCTTCACCATGCTCTCTTTTATTCTCCATTCCAAACCTTCTTCCTGCCATTCTTTTCTTCTCCGAAAGCATACACTGCTCTCAAATACCAAATCAAAATTATTGTGAACAACTATACGCAACGGAAATCTGTCGTGGCTTTCAGGGAAAGTGGAAAAGTGTCGATTATCTGCTCAACACGCTACCAACATGTACGTACAAGGGCGGAAAAATCGAAATTCGTCATGTGAAGCTGCCTTTCGTTTTAACCTTCTATCGAGACGTTTACCTGACGGAGATAACTAAGCTGGCTGCGAAGTGGGATGCGAATGAGCATCTAAGGCCTACTTTCATTGTAATGAGTAAGGCTTTTTTGCTGTACACTTCGTACCACTACTCTTAGGAAACTCTGT
>NC_061821.1:41323466-41325966 GCF_019202785.1 Penaeus chinensis | reverse complement strand
AGCTCTACCCAGTATCCAATCCATGCAAGTGTTGAAAAGTGTTGGTGCAAGAACACAGCCTTGCCTCACCCCTGAACTAACAGGGAAGAAGCTCGACAGGCCCCCACCACACTTTACAGCACTTTCAGTGCCTGTATACAGGTTTGCTATTAGTCCAATAATCCTTATTGGAATTCCTCTTAGTCTCAGGATCTCCCAGAGAGATTCGCGATGCACCGTGTCAAACGCCTTCTTGAGATTGATGTAGGCTGCGAGCAGCCCACGTCCGAACTCACGACGGCGCTCTATAATGATTCGAAGCGCCAGGATGCGGTCTATTGTGGACTTACCAGGAGTGAATCCAGATTGCTCCGGTCTTTGGTGCCTCAACAGGTGGTCCCTGATACGTCTCAGTAAGATGTGTGCGAGTACCTTGCCTGGTACACTGAGTAGTGTAATGCCTCGGTGATTGCTGCAGTCCCACCGATCCCCTTTCCCCTTCCAGAGAGGGATGACCACACCCCTCAGCAGGTCAGGGGGAAAGGTACCAATCTGCCAGATGGCAGACAGGACTGCATGCAAGCCCCTTGCCATAGGTTCTCCACCAGCCTTTAACAATTCGGCTGGGATGCCACAGACACCTGCTGCTTTACCACTCTTCAGCTTGGAGATCGCCCCCCTGATTTCGGTCAGGGAGGGTGGATCCTCGCTGATGGGTGGATCTGGCAGAGGAGTCTCAACATTACCTGCATCCATGTTAACTGTTGGTGGATCAAACTTATACAACTGCTCAAAATACTCAGCCCAACGCACACGCACCCCATCAGGATCTGAGATTATCTGGCCACTTGCTGAGCGGACTGCAGCCGTCTGTGAGGGGGACTTGGAGTTCAGCTTTCTCAGAGCTTGGTAGGCAGGACGAAGGTTATTTACAAGGAAATGGCTTTCGACCTCCTCTGCAAGACTACTGATAAAATGTTCCTTATCCCTTCTCAACAGTGACCTAGTCCTGCGCACCAGAGAGCGGTGCAAAGTGCGATCCCCTGACAGTCGAGCCGCACGACAAGCATCTGTGGCTTCCAGCATCTCCTGCGAGATGGAATTCTGTCTTGTTCTTGGGCGTTCACCAATCAATTCTTGGGCTGCATCAAGCGTTTCACGCTTGAAGGTATCCCACATAAGAACAGGGTTTGTCTGGCCCTCGAGTGCTGTGAGACGACCAGAGATAGCCTCGGCAAACCCCCGGGTACACTCGTCCTCCCTCAATCTGTCCAAATTAAACACCCTAGGGTGTTCATTTGGGCGACGGGGGGTTCTAAAGTGGACCCGGAGAGTAGCCACCACTATTCTATGGTCAGTTCCACAGAACTCAGCGCTTCGATATACCCTGCAGTTCTGGAGGATCCTCCATCGAGTGCTAACGAGGATGTGGTCGATCTCCTTGGCCACTCTTCCTGTATCGCTGTACCAAGTCCAACGATGCGGGTCAGAACGCTGATACCAGGAGCCAGAAATCCTCAATTTCTGGGACCTAGCAAAGTCACGGTAAAGGAGGCTATTCTCACTGCCAGCATCAGCTCCTGAGCCATGAGGACCGACAGACATCTCGTAGCCAGCTCGATCACAGCCGGATACCGCATTGAAGTCGCCCAGCACAATACGAATATCTCGCCGAGGACATCTGTCTGCCACAGATGCAAGTTTGGCGTAAAACATCTCTTTCACCTCAAGTTTATATACATCCGTAGGAGTGTATACAGCAACAAGAGACATGAAGCCAAATGAAAGCTTCAGTCTCAATACCATGATACGTTCATCGACTGGAGTGACCTAAACTACCAAGGGTTGAAGTCTGCTGGAGATGGCTATGGCTACTCCCTGGAGATGGTGGCCATCGCTGCGGCCCGACCAGTAGTAAGTGTAGCCACCCACACTAATCGTGCCACTGCCAGGTCTTCTCACCTCTGAGAGAGCAGCCACCTCAACTCTCAGCTGTTTCAATTCCCTCGATAGTAGTGGTAACCGATCGTCCTGTCGCAGGGAACGGATGTTCCAAGCCCCCACCCTGACAGTCCGCCTTAGGTCTAACCTCGGGCAGTCACTCCGGGTGGGCGCCACTTCTGCCACCCCTACCGACGCCGCCCCATATAGAGGAGGTTGGCTGGCTGCAGGTCCCATAATCCACCTGCAGGGCTCCCTGGGGCTTTCCCCCACAAGCATCACGCCAGGCTGGTGGCTGCTGGGACCCAGCTGGGATTGGGGGTAACCCCCCCTCCCCACCCGAGTCCCAGCGGTCGCCAACCCAAAGGGACCCACAGCCCGCCGTACTTGCTGGGTAGGAGGGACTTTAGCCCTCCCCCCAGTGTCAACTTCTACATTGGACGTTGCCAGTGCTTATCTCGGGGGGGCCGACTGGCAAGGCCTGCCTCCCCACAGCCGCCCATTAACCCCAGGGGGCGCAGGGGACAGGAGTTAGTACGAAGTCAGGGCGTATCCACACGCCGGTGGGCCATAGCTCCGT
>NC_061821.1:41298466-41318466 GCF_019202785.1 Penaeus chinensis | reverse complement strand
GGAATACCAGTTCTCCACCAGCCTTTAACAATTCAGCTGGGAGGCCACAAACACCTGCTGCTTTACCACTCTTCAGCTTGGAGATCGCCTCTCTGACTTCAGTTCATCAGGATCTGAGATTATCTGGCCACTTGCAGTCGTCTGTGAGGAGGGCTAGGAGTTCAGCTTTCTCAGGGCTTGGTAGGCAGGACGAAGGTCATTTACTAAGAAATGGCTTTCGGCCTCCTCTGCAAGATTACTGATAAACTGTTCCTTATCCCTTCTCAACAGTGACCTAGTCCTGCGCACCAGACAACAGTGCAATTTGCGATCCCCTGACAATCAAGTCACATGACAAGCTTCCAGTGTCTCCTGCGAGATGGAATTCTGTCTTGCTCTTGGGCGTTCACCAATCAATTCTTGGGCTGCATCAAGTGTTTCACGCTTGAAGGTATCCCACAGAAGAACAGGGTCCGTCAGGCCTTCGAGTGCTGTGAGACGACCAGAGATAGCCTCGGCAAACCCCCGGGCACACTCGTCCTCCCTCAATCTGTCCAAATGAAACACCCAAGTGTGTTCATTTGGGCGACGGGGGTTCTAAAGTGGACCCGGAGAGTAGCCACAACTAATCTATGATCAATTCCACAGAACTTGGCCAAGTCCAACGAGGTGGGTCAGAACGCTGATACCAGGAGCCAGAAATCCTCAATTTCTGGGGCCTAGCAAAGTCACGGAAAAGGAGGCTATTCTCACTGCTAGCATCAGCTCATGAGCCATGAGGATATGTATATATATACACATATATATACATACACACACATATATATATGTATATATGTACATATATGTATGCACACCTCCCCCCAGCTTATGGATATGCTGGGGGGAGGGGTGCTGTCCCTCCCACCCAGCAAGCGAGGAGGGCTGTGGGTCACATTGGGAGAGCAAATGTTGGAGTGCAGGATAGGAACGAGAGTTACTCGTCCCACCTGCGCCCTGACAGGCGCTAATCCACCATGAGGCCTGTGGGGCAAAGCGGTGGGCCCCACAGCCTGCCGACGCCCTTTATTTGGGGCAGCGTCGGCGGGGATGGCAGAGGTGGTGTTCACTCCAAGCGACCACCCGAGGCTTAACCTCAGGCAAGCTCTCTGGATAGGCGCTTGGAACACATCCGGTCCTCTGCTATCAAGGGAATTGGAGTGGTTGGAAATAGATGTGGCTGCCCTCTCGGAGGGGAGAAGACCTGGCAGCAGTACAATCAGTATGAGTGGGTACATCTACTATTGGGTGGGCCGCAGCAATGCTCATCACCCCCAGGGAGTAGCCATAGCCATCCCCAGTCGACTTCAAGCCTTGGTAGTTGAGGTAACACGGGTTGATGAGCGTATTATGGCATTGAGACTAAAGCATCCTTTTGGCTTCATGTCTCTTATTGCTATCCACACTCTTACTAATGTTTGCAAACTCGATGTGAAAGAGGTATTCTAAGCCAAACTCACATCCGGTATCAGCACTCCAACCCACAATACTGGACATGGTATAGCAATACAGGTACTGTGGCCAAGGAGATCGACCACATTCTTGTCAGCACTGGATGGAGGATCCTCCAAAATTATAGGGTTTACCAGAGTGCCGCATAATCCGGGATCGCCAGTTCAGGCTATATGAGCACCTAGCTCGTTTTCTTGTGGATGACAAAAACCATCAGGTTTTCTCTCTGCGAGACAATCCTAGGTGGAGGAGGCCCGTGGGACGACCTAGGAGGTCATGGCTTGGGCAACTCGACGAGACCTGTCGCGAGGAGTTAGAGATGGGCTTACCCTGAGACTCGCCATGAGGGTAGATGTGTCCAACTGTCCATGTACCCCCGTCGGCGTTAGTCCCTTCTTGATGATATAAATATATCTATATTCATATATATACATATGTGGGTATATATAATATATATTCATGTATGTATATATATTTTTTCGTTTATATGTACACATATATATATATAAATATATATATATATATATACATACATACATACATACATTTATATATATATATATATATATATATATATATATATATATATATATGTATGTGTGTGTGTGTATATATATATATATACATACTTATATATATATATATATATATATATATATATATATATATATTCACACACACACACACACACATACATATGTGTATGTCTGTGTGTGTGTGTGTGTGTGTGTGTGTGCATATATATATATATATATATATATATATATATATATATATATACAGGGCCGGATTATGACCTTTTGGGACCCCTAGGCTAATGAAATTATGGGGCCCCCTCAGACGGAGCCACTGGGGCCCCTGATCTCAAATAAACGGCTTCAAACCGGGGCCCCTTATCTCAAATAAGGGGCCACAAACAGGGGCCACTTTTTTTAAAATTGGGTTTTCAGACTCTTGGGCCTCCTTTTGTAAAGTTGAATTTTTATTTTAAATTTAATGAATTATTCAGCAATGCAAAATATCAAAATATTATACTCATTAAAAAATATATATATTTGAAAATCTTTTAGCAGGACCCCTCAAGCTTGGAGCCCCCAAGCTTGAGGGGCCCTAGGCTGTAGCCTATACTACCCTATAGGATAGTCCGGCCCTGTATGTATATATATATATATATATATATATATATATATATATATGTATATGTATATATAATGTATGTTTATATATATATATATATATATATATATATATTCATGCATATATTTATATATATATATATATATATATATATATATATATATATATATATATATATGCATGTATATGTCTTTCTCTCTCTCTCTCTCTGCTGAGGGGTATGCAATGTACAGCACTGTAAGTGCTGCTTTCTGGCTGCTTCTTGTCTCGTACTATATCATGTATTTTTTTCTCGGATGTGCTGGCGATTCTCACTGTACTGCCGAAGTACCTGCTGATCGTCCGGTTAATGTTACATGTTCTCCGCCTTCTTTCTGAGGTTTAGTAGGAAGCCTCTGGGATATTTATGTTTCATGAAAGAATTAATTATGTAGGCAACCTCATCCTCAAGAAATTCAGGGCTGCAGATCCTCAGGGCTCTGAGGAAGAAGCCAATTACAACGCCAGATTTTGTTTTGTTGCTGTTCTTGTTACTCCTCCGCCCACAGCGGTATTTTGGTTAGAGGAATCCACCGTCGATGACGTCTTCTTTAGTTTGACATGCATAACTAGACATTGACTATCTCGGCATTTCACAATTTTGTAGCCAATCCGAAATGTAATTATTTAGAATCGTGGATTGCGTAATACATTTCAGTGTGCTGTGTGGTGCAGTGGTAATGTTCTCGTCTAGCAATCTTGCTGACATGCGTTCGAATCCCTTTCCGCCAGTGGATGGTAACCCCGGCCATTCCTTGCACACAGGGGATAGTTTAGAAGCAAATGGTTAATGGTTAATGGTTAAAAGCAAAATAAATGTGCTAGACATCTAAGGTCATATAGCACTATAGTTAATGTTAGTGAAGGATGGTTAGGTTAGTGATTAGTTGTTAAAGCGGGGTTAAGGAATTGGTGAGTGAATGGGTTAGGGTCGGATGAGGTAACGTAAAGGGGTTATATCAAGTGAAGGATATATATGCATTTGAGGAAGGAAAACAGGTTGTCAAAGCAGAAACTGTGAGATTCTGTAAGGATGTCTGATAAGTTGGGATGTCTATGTAGGGAGGACGTGGGCATGACAATAGAATATGTGGGACTGAAAGAGGAACATTCGGAAACCGCGAATGTTCCAATGATAGTTATACTTTCGTTGATTTACTGGCAAAGATTGCAGTGCGTGTTGGAGAATTTGAAGGGGAAGGTGCTAGAGGGTGGGATAAAGAATGAGGTTGGGGAGGTGGTATTGTATCAGGAGGGGTGTCGGGAGGTAGAGGGTCTAGGGAAGAGGGTACTTGTGACATGAAGGTTTCACGTGTGTATCCAGGAGGGAGTGGAAGGGATAGAGGGGATAGTGGGAGGGTTAATATAGGTGGGGCTGGAGTCAGGGGGAATGGGTTTTGTTGGGATGGGGTAGGAGGATTGGGTGTAGGGAGAATATGAGTAGGAGGAGGATGGATATGGGCAGTCACTTTGAGTGTGGAGGGAGCGGGAGTTGTAGAATTTGAAGGTGGATGAGTATTAGTTTGGGACTCGTTTATGTAGTTCTGGATATCTTCAAGAGTTATGTAGTGGAGTTGGTTGGGGAGTTTTGTGAGATAAAGGTTTTCTTGTGAGGGGGGGAAGATAAGTCTGGTGTCTGAAAAAGAGGGACCAAGGAAGGTGGAGGTGATTGTGAGGTAGGGGAAGAGGGGGTGGAACGTTTATTCTGTCTGATGCGGGTAGTGCGGGGAGGGAGAGGGGAAGGTGTTGGGGCTGTAGTAGAGATTGGGGTGTCTGGATTTAGGATGGCAAAAGAATTTGATTGGGAAGAGGTTAGAGTGTCTTTGTTTAGGATGGCAAAATAATTTGACTGGGGAAGGTAGGAGGTAGAAGAGGGGAAGTTAGATGGAGGGGGGTTGGGTTTAGGAGAGGGTGTAGGAGCTTGGGAGGTAGGGGGATTGGCAGAGTGAGCGACATTACTGGAGTAGGGGGTAAGAGAAAAGCCTCGTCGACGTGCTTCCTGTCTGGCTTCACGTAGAGTGAGTCCAAGTCTGAATCTGAGAGTTGCTACCTCAGACTCAAATTTGTAGGTGGGGCAGCCTTTATAAAATACATTATGGGGGCCGCCACAGTTTGCACATGTGCGTGATTGTGCAGAGCAGTTTGATCGAGTATGGCCAGGTTGGGCACATAGCGGGCATCTGGCTGTGTAATGACATTGTTTGGCTGGGTGTCCTAAACGCCAACAATTTTGGCACTGACGAGGAGGTTGGTATGGTCGGACAGGTAGGGATTCCCCACCTATGTAACCATTAAAGGGAAGGTCATGTCTACGGAAAGTAATTTTGGCAATGTTGATGGATTTCTTACGATTTCCTCTGGGAGGAATGGAGTAGCATTGTACATATGTTGCATCATAGTCTGTGAGACAAGCGAGTAAGTCCTCTCCACAATCTGACCATTCTTTGTCATAGATTGGGCAATCTGTTGGGGAGATAGAGACAGTTCCAGTGCAAGTATTGAGGGTTGGATGAGGTTCTGTAGGGATGGGATTACCACATAGATCAGTTAGTTTTGTTAATGCTATAGCTTGGTTTTCAGTTGTTACAGTGACGAGACGGGAGTGGTCGCGTCGGCTACGGAAAGAGACTTTGCCTACTTGTTTTTGGAGGCATTGTTTGAAGAGGAGGGTGTTTTGAGAGTAGGGAGCTGTGGGAGGGATCACGAAAAATCGGTCCCATTTGGCTGGGCTAAATAGAATATTTAGGATTCTTGTAGAGGTGGGGGTAGTAGAAGTGCGGGGACGTGTGGAGGAGGGTGTAGTGTTGAGAGGGGTAGTGTTACGGGGAGGTGGGCAATAAGGTTGTAAGGTAGTAATAAGGGGAGATGGGATGGTTGATGAAGAAGGTTGTGGGAGTAAAGGTGTTGAAGTTGAGCATGTTGGGAGAGTAGAAATGTCTCCTGGGGGTTGGTTGTTGATTAGGGTTGATACTGTACTAGTATGCATTGATGATGGGGGAGTTGTTGCAGTGTTCGGAGCCGTAGTCAAAGGGGAGCCGGGATTGGGGCTATTTGATAAAGGGGCAAGCCTCATTGCCCCTAATAGTGGGGTTACATCTTCATTATTGGCCATGATAAGCCTGGATTATATTGGGGGAAAAAAAACACTCCACCCCTCAGGGTCCCCTTGAGGGGTAAGGGCCAGGTATGGCAGGGGAATACCGTGCCCATGGTTCCCTCAGGCCGTTCAGGACTGACACAAAGTCAGCCTTTCATCCTTTCAGCACGGCTCTCACACCTTAGGAGGTGGATAGTAGAAGGGATTGGTGAAGAAACTGAAACGAAAAGTATAAGTGGGAAAAAAAGACCATGCAAAATTAGTTGAGTCGATGGCTGAGTCCCAAGGTTGAGGAGTTCCCCATCATTGGGTCTCAGTCTCCGTCTCCTAAGCCCCCCCACGACAACAACGGGCAAAGGATTGGGGGGGTAAGTAGAAGAATGGATGTCAGCAGTCACTTTAAGTGTAGACGGAATGGAAGCAGAGAGATTAGGATGATGGATATGTTATAATGGAGTTGGTTGGGGTGGTCTGAGAAACGAATATATTCTTATGAGGGGGAGAAGAGGGAACAGATGTTTGAGAGGAAGAGGTAAATGTAGGAGAGAAGTAGGGGTGGAATGTTTCGGTTGTCTGATGCAACCAGTTGAGTGTGGAGGAAGAGAGAGAGGCACCTGGGAAGTAGAGATTGAAGAATCTGGGCTTAGAATGGCAAAATAATTGAACTGGGAAATGGAGGAAGGTAAGCAAGTGAGGTCAGTAGGGCAGATAATGGATGAGCCTGGGACTTAGATGTAACTGTGACAAGGTTGATGTTATGAGTGATCGGAACTGCTGCGGATGGAAACTTTGCCTACTAGTTTTCCGAAACAATGTAGGAATAGGAGGGTATTGTCAGACCATGGGACTGTAGCGGGAATTACTGAAGATCGATCCCATTCACCTGGGCTACAGTCCTCAAAAGATCAGTAGAGGTGGAATAAGCTGAAGGGTTAGGACGGGAGGAAGAGGAAGTGGTGCTGAGTGAGGTAGTAGCTAAGTGGGGAAATGGATAATAAGGATGCAGTGTAATGGGTAATGGTTAATGGTTAAAAGCAAAAATGTGCTAGACATCTAAGGTCATGTAGCACTATAGTAAATGGTAGTGAAGGGTGGTTGAGTTAGTGATTAGTTGTCAAAGTTGGGCAAAGGAATTGACGAGTAATTGGGTTAAGGTTGGGTAAGGTAATGTATAGGGGTTAGATCAAGTGAAGGATGTATATGCATTTGAGGAATGAAAACAGATTGTCAAAGCAGAAAGTGTGAGAAGTTGTGGAAGGGATCACGAAAAATCGGTCCCATTTGGCTGGGCTAAATAGATTACTTAAGAATTTTGTAGAGATGGGGGTAGTAGAAGGACGGGGGCATGTGGAAGAGGGAGTAGTGTTGAGGGAAGTAGTGTTATGGGGAGGTGGACAATAAGGTTGTAAGGTAGTATAAGGGAGGATGGGGTAGTTGATGAAGAAGGTTGTTGGGGTATAGTTGTTGAAGTTGAGCATGTTGGGAGTAGAAATGTCTCCTGGGGTGTTGATTAGGGTGGATACTGTACTAGTCGGCATTGAGGAGGGGGTATTAGTTGTAGTGTTCAGAGCCGTGGTCAAAGGAGAGCCTGGGGTTAGGGAATCGGGCGAGTTTGAATTGGTGGGGCTATTTGATGAAGAGGCAAGCCTCATTGCCTCTAATAATGGTATGGTTAATGGTTATTCATTGTTGGCCATGATAAGCGTGGAGTATGTTGGGGAGAGAAACGGTCCACCCCTCAGGGTCGCTTGAGGGGTAAGGGCTAGACAAAGCAGGGGAATACCGTGCCCATGACTCCCTCAGGCTGTTCAGGACTCCCTCAGGCCGTTCAGGACTGGCACAAAGTCAGCCTTTCATCCTTTCAGCACGGCTCTCACACCTTAGGAAGTGGATAGTAGAAGGGGTTGATGAAGGGACAGAAAGGAAAAAGTAGGAGGGGGAAAAAAAAGACCATGCAAAATTTGTTGAGTCAAGGGCTGAGTCCCAAGGTTGGGGAGTTCCCCAGCATTTGGTCCCAGTCTCCGCCTCCTAAGCCCCCCCACGAACACAACGGGCAAGGGATTGGGGGGGAGGATGCAGTGTAGTAGTAAGGGAGGAGGGTGTTGAAAATGAAGAAGACTGCAGGAGGAGACAGAATGGAGGATGTTGGGAGAGAGGAAGGAATGTTCTCTTAAAGTTGGGTAATGACCTAAGTATGTGCTTCCAAATGGATTGAGCTGATAGCAGGTACCAAGGAGGGGGAAGTAGTTGTGTTCTGAGTCGTGGTCAAAAGAGAGCCAGGGATAGGAGAACCAGAAAAGTTAATGTCATTGGGGCTGCTTGATAAAGGAGTAAGCCTCAGCGCCACTGACAAAGGTACAAAATCTTACTGGCCAAGGTAACAGAGTATGTGGGGAAGAGAAATGGTTCACCCTCATAGGGGTAAGGGCTAGATAACTAAATGGGAATACTATGCCCATGGCTCCCAGAGTCTGTTCAGGACTGGCCCACAGCCAGCCTTTTATCCTTTCAACATGGCTCTCACATATTAGGAAGTGGACAGAAAGGGGTGGAGAAAAGAAGGAAAAGGAAATGGGAGAGGAAAAGATAGAGCAAAATTGGTTAAGACAAGGCTGAGGCCCAGGCATGGGATTGGGGGAGAAAGGGTGGCTTTGACAGTGCATCCTCCTCTAGAGGAGCCCATACTGATTGGTGGATGAAGTGCAACAAAGTGGTTATTTAGAAAATGATTTGCCTTTCCTGACAGCATTTCCATTGCCTTTAATGCATAAAAGGGTTTTCTACTTTAGGTGTTACTAGTTTTGAACCAGTTTTGCAGTTCATGATACAGAAGACTTAATATTTGTAGTGCATTTCAAGTCACTGCATATTAAAATATTTGTTACTTTTTTTTTGCTTTTTTCATTTTTCTAAGAAGACATGGATTTGAACTTGCTTGGTTCAGTTTTCCATGAAGTGGGCATTAAAATACAAGTGTGGCTATTGTAAGCACACACACACATATAAGAGGTTGGTGCTATTAAACATGTATAAAGAAAATAATATTTATAAATGTGTATTTCAGATATTTTGGTTCCTCTTTCTCTGGCATTATCTACAGTTATCATTTCATGTAATAAGTGTTTTATTTTTCGTGATATATCATGAGAGACACCTCTATTATAAAATTTAGAACTCTCACTGCGGGACCCACTGCACAGGCAAACATTTGTGGATGTAATATTTTGGAGGTACGGAATTAATTTCTTTTAGTATTTTCATAATTTTACTTCTATCACTCAATCACAATTTTATGAAGTAATATACTTCTACTAATCAGTATTTTGAAAATACTTCCAAATTTTAAAAAAATAAATAATTTGTGCAGCAATCTATATACATTTATATTTACAAATGCATATACCTAAGCATTACATTATATATTTATATATGTTGGTCTATTTATTTATCTATCTATTAATATATCTATATATACATAAATCATTAAGTGTTTGTATGAGTGTGTGCATTTATGTATGTGTATGTGTGAGTGTGCATGTGTATGTGTGAGTGTGCATATGTGTGTGTGAGTATGCATGTGTGTGTGTGTATGTGTGAGCATATGCTTGTGCTTGTGCTTTAGTGTACATGTATGTGTGTACACATATATGTACAGATACTAGATTTGATAGATAAGTAGATAGATGGATAGATAGACAGATAGTTGCACTTAGGTAAAGTACATATTTTCTACAGGTTTTAATAGTTTATACAAATATATACTGAAACTTAATTAACAAGAAAATCTTGTTTGCTTTTTTTTTTTTTTCAACAAACATTTTGCTCAAAAAATCTTTTACACAAGACTGCTTCTTACAACTCTATAAAAGCAAAATCACTATATGCAATTTTAGCGTCTTTTATCATATTTACTGCAGAGTATAAAGCATAATTGTAAGTGTTGGTAAATATCATTATCCTACAGGTAACAAATTTGTGCAAGCATGGATCACCCATACATTTCCTCCTGCTGTGCTGATTGCCCTTTGATCCAAACCAGTGCTGATTCAATACGGCCCTCAATCCGCAGATTAGACCCTTCCTGTAATGATCGCTCCAGACATCCAAGTTTTGTTCGCAAACTCTTCTTTGTGTACTCCATGTATGGAACCTGATATAAAAAAGAAAAGAAAAATTTGTTGATTAACCCATTGTCAACGGGCATGGCATGTGCGTACATACCATGCCCACTGTGAGTTTACTTGTTTAATTGTTTTTACACAGATGGCTACACTGGTACTAAGTCACCAATAAGCCAGTTATGAGTACTGCCTGTGTCGCCCGTTCACCCTTTTCATTGATTTATGAAAATATTTTATGTTATCTCATTTAGATGTTTCTAATGTTTATAGCATTATAGTAATTATAATGTTTATAATAAAAATAACACCATCAATATTCATAGCACTAGTAAAAAATAAGTTTTTCCCACCAATTCAAGGAAACATGAAATCAGGTAAGGTCACAAGGTCTACATATTGACTCCTTTGTGGCTAAGTACTAGCAGAGCCATCTATGTACAAAGACATTTCTTAAAAATAAAAAAAATGAGCACAGCATTTTCCCCTTTTTTTATTCATTTTCTCCAGCAGCAATGGATTAAGAATGAAGAAAACCAAGATATTCTGATTTTAAAACATACTATTCTAACTAACCTGTTTATCAATATTCTCTGTCCTTAACTTATTCTCTCTTTCATTCTCCTTTTCCTCTTCCCATTTTCTTTTGTAACTGATCCTGTCTGATTTCATTCTTATGCTCTAACTCCATCTCTTCCTTGTGCCCTCTCTATCTCCCTAATGTACTCTGTTTCTCCCCTCACTTTCTGTTTGTTCTTCCTTGCCCTCTCCTTATCATGCTCCTTTTCCTTTCTTCAACTTCCTCCTATGCTCCCTCTGCCTCCCATTTTCCCAGTCAGTCTGTTACAATCATGCACAAGCAAATATCCATTCTCATATTCACACAAACTCAAAAAATATGGTGATTTTTTTGTTATTTGTCTTGTTAAACCCCCAGTAACACTGGAAAAGGAGAAATTGGACTGCCTAAACCTTGAATCAACCCCTGAGGAAAATAAGAGTGTGGGCCACTCTACCTTCTTAATTTTCAGGGGATTTGATTTGTTCATCTCCATTACTACTCTGAGTCTAGTACTACTTTTATTTCTGCTCCATTTCTTGATGTTTGGATGCGGTTATTATTATTATAGACATTATTATTATAATGTTATTGACATTACTAATAATAGTATAAGATAAAAGAAAATATTTCTGAAAATCAAGGAAAAAAAGGTAAACAGATAAGATATATTACTAGTAATTGTCTCGAGTGCGTTAGTAGTTGTGGAGCCATCTAGATGTAGAGACAATTAATAAACTAAAGTCACAGTGGGTGCAGCATGTACATACATCCCCTATGGCATCAGATTAATTAGATTCTTGCTGAAGATTATTTGATTATTTGGCTTATATCCAGGAAGTGATCTAACAAAATTAATTTATCTTGTGTCAACCAGTTGAACTAAGAAAGAAAGAACACTTACCACACATACATTATACCCTAGTTTGCTTAACTGACGGTTCTTCATGTGGACATTGCCTCGAAGTGAGTTGGTATTCCGGATGAAAGAATTGCGCCCACCAATGACAACAGCATTCCAGTGAAGATGATCAAATGAACTAAGTGGACGTTTCAGTGAAGTGTTAGGAAGGTCAGTGTACTCTTGAGGTATGGGCACAGGCTCTCCATCATTTGTTGTGCAGAACACTAAATCTGCAGACATATTTTATGATTTTAGCAATTCCACATCACAAGAGTTGAAAAGTAAACATTTCAATTACAATTGACATATAGTTCAGATGTATCCTAATTACAAATCAATATTGCACAAGTAACTTATTCAATTACAACAATGTATCCTAATACTAATACCTACCAGGAGTTTGCACATGAGGAAGGACAAGAGAAGCAGTCACATAGTGCTCTCCCCCAAGTAAAGCTCCTAATTTGTCTTGTACCTCTAATATTAATCTTTCTTGGTGCGTCAATATCTTGCTTGTTGGAAGAGGTATTCTTCCCAAGTATTTCTGAAAAGCAAAATAAAAACTCATAATACTAGGACTGAATCCATCAAAAAATGTTAATGAAGATTATGTGCCTATCTTCCTCCCTCAGCATGTCAAAATTATTTTTTTCAAGATAATGCATTTGGGTCCAAAAGTCCAATAGCTATTTATTAACAATAAAACCTTTTGTGAGCTTTAAGAAATAATCAACTTTCCCAACACAATTTCACAATCATTACTATCTAAAATTAACAATTATTTTAGAACAAAGAAACAATCACTTCAAAAATCAATAAATTGCTATTTATCTCAAGAACACAATGGGGAACAGAATATTCCCGAACAGACACATACATATGTCTTAATAATAAACACAGACTCACTAACCTTTGTAAGCTGGCATCTCAAATCAGGATTTAACCTGAAACCTGGGTACTTTGCAGGACCTTCAATTTCTAACGACCAGTCCAGTTCATTCACCTCTCTCCCCATGTCTGAGTAATGCTGGTTCACTAGAAAGAAAACAAGATACATAAAAAAATATTAAAAATCTATGAAAGCTATAAGTTACTTGATTATACCAAATCATTCTTATGTCCTTGCAACCTACAAATACAAGTCTACACAAAACAAATTTGTTTTAAAAACTTACTGCCAAGTAGACTCAACATAGATGGCTGAAGGGCAGCAGAGATCAGGTCTGGTGGATAGACACCCATGGTCACTAAATACACAACACATGACACAAAACACTTGGGATAATGATTTATCTCCGAGATTCGTTCCGGCCGTCTTAATTCATCGGCAATGAGAGGAAAGATGTCTGGACGACTGGGTGGAATAAAATTGTACAGCATGAGTGCAAAGGTCAGTCTCTCAAGGTCTTTCAGTCTCAATTCATTCATATCCTCTGCAAATCTTGCTGCTATTGTATTTATAACTTGAGGATGGAACACTAGAAGATCATTCCCAAGGAGCGCTACTTGGAGAAGACACATGTGGTTGAGGCGAGGAAGTTGTGGTCCAAGTGATTCAAGCAGATTATGTAGAGATTTCCACCTTGTAACTGGGATGCTTTTCCTCAGCACCTTCAAAATAGCACAAAGTGATGCATCTGACACACATTCCAGATTATTCTGTGTCTTTTCTATAATGGCATCAATAAGCTTTTCATTTTTCAAAAATGTCTGCGTTTTAAAAAATCCCATAGAAATCACACCAAGTTCCTCAATTGATAAATCTTTTAATACTTCCATTAATCTCTTTTCTAATTCACGCATTACAATGAAGGGCTCTAGCTTTCTGCTCAGATTGGCATAAAACAAATATTGCACTAACTGAGAAGGTTCCATGCTAGTTACTCTTTTCCCTAATATCCTAGTCATCTGAACATTATACATGGATATTCTTGAAAGTCTCAAAGCAAACCAGTGGTCAGCAACTAAGAACATTCGAGTCATGTCCCATCGGCGCATGCGGTCTGTGCACACTTTATCCAAAGCATTCCATATTGCTACAAAATTTGGTGTAGTTGTAGAGCTAGTGGGTGGCCAGAGTGTTAATGCTGATAGCACCATTAACAACTGATTATCACTTAAGTGGGCTAGTCTATCTGTAAGTACAGTACAAAGTCCAGAGTGTTGAGAATCTTCTAGATCCATTGGACGATGCAGACACTGCTGGGACATAGCAATGAATCCATTTGCCACTTCCTCTGCACTACATCTCTCCCAATCCAAATTAGAAAGAGGAAGTGCATGATACTGATGAAATATATGACTAAAACTATCACCACAAGCAACTGTAGTTGCACTATAGGCTGGTAAAGACCTCAGTACTGCATGAGCATGTTCATTCTCCGTATCACGAAATTCTTTGACAAACAACACAGTCCCAGAGTGAAGTGAACGGGCAACAATTTTATTGAAAGATCCTCTAGCTGTACGTGTCACTCGTTGAGTCCATTGCATACGATCCTGTCCTGGCACTGCATTTTGCTGATGACTTGGCCCATGATGACTGCTGTTCAAGTTCTGGACATTATATGCCTTCACACCTTGCTGAAGGATTTCAGTTCTATTATTAATAAGCCCACGCCCAAGGGCCTGGACAGTTGGCCATAACCTTTGTGCACACATGCTGTCACTTTACGAAACTCACAAATGTCTAGGAGTCTGAGTCTTTCTTCTTTTCCTGTGGATGAAGAGAAAAATTAACATTAGTAAAACTAACATCTTGCAGTGATACAACAGATATTGAAACTTTAAGAAATAGAGACTATATATATTTATTTACTACACATCTATACTACTAAAATTTTAGTCTTAATCCTCAGGCTTACCAATACCATTCTGTACTGTACAATGAATAGTGTAATACAAGAAATATTATTTAAGTACCCCAATAAGAAATTATATTCACATGCGGAGTGTATCGAGAACACAAATACGTAATATCACAAGTCTTAATTAAGAATACTTTTGCAAATATCTTTCTAGTATGACCACATGAAAACAAAGTAGAGCCTACTATAATTGACAGAATATATTTTTAAAAAAAGTACTAATTCAACAATCCCATGGAAACAATGGTTAACCTAAATTTCTACTTTCCAAACATAGAGGTAAAAGTGAAGGGATATGCATCTACTAAGAAGTGCAATTGCGGCCAAAGTCAATTAATGTCACATTAGAAAATGGACTTTGCTATGTATCTTTGTATCAGTATCTTTACTAACTTCACACATCTATCATTCACAAGTAATTACTAAAACAAGCAGTTAGCTCTAGTCTATAAAATGAAAAATCTTATCTATAAATATAATGCATTCAAGGTAAATTGAACATGTAATTCATAGATCATTGAATTTCATTACATTTTTCTTCGATTTGTCACACTGAAAATGAATGGTTAATGGTTAACAGTTAAAACCAATAAATGTGCTAGACAGCAAGGTCATGTAACACCATGGTAAAGTATAGCAGCAAAAAGGGTTAGAAATGAGATAATGAGTAAAGTTAGAGGTTAAACAGTACTAGAGGGTTGTATGATAGTGAGAGAGTAGAGCAGGTGAGCTGATGGGGTAAAAGGTAAAGGTTGTTAGAAAGGGAAGGAGTAAAGGGGGTAGGACAATGAAATAAAATAGAGGATATTTATGCTTCTAAGGAAAGAGAATAAGTGAGGAAAAGCAGAGGTATGGGCTGCTGTAAAACAAGGACAGGAGAGTAGGATGTATGAGGAGCACAGAGGTGAATCTGATTGTGATATGAGAGAGGAGGAATGTGCAAGGTGAGTGTGCCCAAAGAGTAAGCATGCAAGAGCAGTTTCTCAGCACCTATTCTTATGGAATGATATTGACTGGGGGGAGATGGAAGGTTTTATGTTATGTAGTTTATTAGTGGTAAGGCTTGACCAAAAAGACTGCCAGCAAGTGAAGAGGAAGGTTTTGAAGTGAGGGTAGTAGCCAGAGGCTGAAAATCTGGATTGATAGGATGTGGACAAGGTGGCTGAGTGTGCTAGTGTATTTGCCTGATTACTGCCAGGGATCCCAATGTGGCTGGGTATCCAGCAAAAACTGACAGTTTTGTGTTACCAAGAGATATATGAAAGAGTCTGTAGGAGTCGGAGGCGGCAGCAGGTTTTCTCTTTGGTCTCGCCAGGGAAGTTTGGAGTCCAAAGAATTTGCCTGAGGAGCGGAAGTGGAGAGGGGTATCATATAAAGAGAGTGGAGGTTGTGGGCCTATGCCTGATTGAGAAAAAAGGATGGAGAAGGATTTGGAGACAGAAAAGTAGAAGGCATGGTCAGTGACCCAGGAAGAGATTAAAGATATTGCAAATTGGATTAGTTAAGAGTAGGTATAGAAGGGCCCAATGTATATAAAGTCCTTTACATACAGAGAGGATCGGATACTTGGTGGTAGTACTACAATTAGTAGTACGGCTAGAAAGAATAATGTCCCTTGTGGGACACCTTCATACTGAGGAAATGATGAGGAATTTGGAGAGGCAAATTTGACTTGAAAGGAATTATTTAATGAATACACCAATGTTTCCATGTATGCCATGAGATGATAGCTGTTTCAGAATGTGGTATTGCCTTGTAGTATCTTTGACCTTTTCCAGGTTAAAGAAAATGGCTAATACTAAGTTATGGTGTGCACCGGCAGAGGTAATGTAATTTTCTAAATGTATAAGCCAGTCAGCAGTGCTTCGATCACAACATAATCCACTGGAGGATGGATGAGAGAAAGGAACTCTTTTTTGTGTGTAGGTGTGGGAAGGGATGTGGTAAAAGATGAGGTGGAACATTTTGATTGTCTGGTGAGGCAAGGAGTAGGGGGAGTATTGGAGTATCTGGATTTAGAATGGAAAAAGGATTTGATTGGGAGACTGGGGAAGTAGGTGGGGGGGAAGTTGAGGAGTAGGAGATAGTGGTACTGAGGAAGATGTAGAGACTACTTGGGTAGAGGGGATAAAAGTGGAGTGCAGGATAGTATTGGAGTAGGGAGTGATTAAAAAACTTCATCGGCATGCTTCCTGTCTGGCTTCTCATAGAGTGAGGCTAAGTTTGTATCTGAGAATGCTACCTCAGACTGAAAATTGTAGACAGGGCAGCCTCTATAAAATACAGTATGGGAGCAACTGCAATTGGCACATATATGTGATTATGAAGGGCAGTTTGAATGGACATGACTAGTTTGGGCACATAGAAGGCAGTGGGCTGTGAAGCAACAGTGCTTTGCAGGGTGGCCAAAACACCAGCTTTTCTGACATTGACGAGATGGGGGTTACTAATGCTAGACAAGGCAAGATTCTCCTCCTATATAGATCTTATGAGGAAGGTCATGTCAACCAAAGGTAATCTTAGCAATATTGATATGGGACTTAAGACGGCACCTGGAGGAATAGTGTACTACCGTACTGATACTGTATCATAATCAGTAAGGCAGGCAAGTAGGTCCTTTTCAGTCTGACCAATCTTTGTCGTAGACAGGGCAATCAGCTACATGTAGTGGAACTTCCTGCTCAACTCGTTCAAGCACGTGGTGACCCCTATAAGCATACCGTCATTATGAGTTGTTTTTCATGACAGCTATAGACATGCCTGTCTGTAGAGAGAGGAGTGGGGCTGGGCAAGAATAGGTTTGCCAGTGAGTTCAACCAGGGTAGATAGTGTATGGGCTCAGTATTCAGATGTAACTATGACAAGGCATGAGCAATTGGAACAACTGGAGAAGGACACTTTGCCTACTTGCTTCTGGAGGCATTGTTGAAAGAGGAGGTCATTATCAGAGTAAGGGGCTGGTGCGGAAATTACGACAAATCAGTTCCACTTGGCTGGGCTAAATAGGATACTCAAAAGGTTTGTAGAAGTGGGAATTGTAGAGAGGTGAGGACGGGGGGAGGAGGGAGTGGTGTGGAGTGAGATAGTCAGAGTGGTAATAAGTGAAGAGGAGGTACAAAATGAAGATGATTGTGCAAGAGGTGGGTTGGAAGATATTGGGAGTGAGGAAGGGGGGTCTGCTGAAGGTTGAGTTATAAGCTGGGTAGATGATTTGGAATGGGTCAAGTTGACAGAACATGTCAAGGAGGGGGTGCAGTAGCAGTGATTGGAGCCATGATCAAAGGAGAGTCAGGGTTCGGTAAATCAGAGGAGTTACATTCAGAGAGGCCTGTTGATAAAGGGGCAAGCCTCAATGCCTCTAATAAGGTTGCAAAATCTCTCAGGATATAAGTTTTGGAAATAGGCTTACCACTAGCTGCTTTCAAAATGAGATTTCTGATAGAAATGAGGTTAGGAATCATTTGCAATTCAACAAAGACAAGAGAAAAGCATATCATAACATCAAAAGTAAGTGTGGTATACTTGTAAAACTTTACATGAAATCATGGAAATTGTTTACTAGTTCCACATGCATTTGTGGTAACTTTTAAGTTTCACACAGCCATCCAATCCAATTATGCAATAATAATTCCTGATTTCAATTATTCACATTGTAATATGTGTGGATTTCCTTATATTTTCCATCATAAATGATATAAATGAAAGTACTGGTAATGTTTAAAAAGTGACTGCCTCTCTGAGACTAATAGCTGGGGTTCGGTTAGTCAAGAATTCTTGCTCTAAGGCTAAGAACTCCACCATTCACTGCTTAAAATTACCACTAAAGCCTGAGTAGTTTTGCTAATCTGTACGAATGGCTCTATTAAGCATCACAGCCTAAAAAAGTCTCTGCTTAAACCCTAACCTCTTTACAAAACATATTTCCCCTAGATGCATATACAGTGCCCCTAAAACAGTGACACACACTTCCAACTGGCAACTCTGACACAAATGGAAATTACTGCTATTGACAATTTTGTGAAGTTGAATATAACAGAAGAATGTTATTAGAAATTCTGAAAAATGATTTTTCAAGAACTGTTGGCTAGCATATTATATTCTATACAATTTGAAATAATAACACTAATAACAAAGATGATGACAAAATTAAGTTTTCCGTCAAGTGAGTTGTTTATTCAAAATTTAGTATGAAGAGTCCCATAATAATTTCTCTGTTATGATATCTTATCTTCATATCAAATGCCAAATTAATTTAGATAGATAAATAAATATATAGGTAAATAGAAAAAGATATATAACTAAATATGTAACTTATCTACAGTAGTTTTACTAATGACAAATACTTTACTATTCAATAACCTGAATCCAGTATTAGAGATATTTATTATTGCTAATTCCTGCAATAATCGAGTTATAAATATATATGGTTAAAATTATTTTCATACTTTAAACTATGAGCATCAGAAAAAAGTAATTAACTCTCCAAATCTCCATATACTGGGAAAAAAACAAAACAAAAAATGATGCAACAAGCAGCCAATCAAGCCATGATCAGTGCTACATTTGTGGTCAACTGAACAGAGGGGTACAATGCTGAGACAATGAGAAAAATTAAACACTAGTTTCTTCTGATATTGAAATAACAATAGAAGCTATTTAACTCTGTCTGTGCAGTGAAATAGAATGGCTCAATGGGCCAATAAATATTATGCCTGCAGCGATATTGCAGCAAAGGCCAACAAACACGTTCCAAATGTATTTTGACTAGATACTGTTTGTAGATATCTTCCTGGGGAATTTTTCTCATGACTTAGCAAGTGAAAGTCTAGCCATCTATGGGGAGTAGTTTCAAAAAGCAATAAAAATTCTAGAGATGACAAGAAAAAGTTATTAGATTCTTGGCAAGAAAATCCCCTGCTTAAAATGCCTTGAGTCCCTATTGCACCAGCCACTCCTGGGATATCAAACCTTTCTAACTCAGGGTCCTCACCCACAAACCCCATCCAATCACAATACTTCCCTATTGGCTACTCCCCCCAAATCCCCTTTACAGTCTTGCAAAAATGTGTTTGCCAACATTTCTGGTGACATGTCCTCTGCCAGAGTAGTAAAGGCAGGGGCTGTAGCAATCACTTTTCACAGCAAGTATCATGTGGACTGTTACCAAGAGCAACATATGGAGATAGAGGGGCCTTGCAGAGAATAAAAAAAAAAACTAGTAAAATACAACACAGCTGCTCTGGCCTCATATTTACAGGGAAATGATGAAAATATCTGCTGCACATCATGGCATACTCTGTTCCCTAGACAGGGGGTTGCCCCCCTGTCTAGGGAACAATTAGAGGGAAGGAAAGGTTGGTTTGGATTTTTGGGTTTCCACGATACCCTGGTTTTGGGACTTTGCTTCCGGAAGATATGTCTCTCTCGATAACAAATGGCACAGACTGCACAAACCAATGCACAGCAAATTTAATCATGAGAATAAATATCCCTTTTAACACTTTACATCTTCGAATCTAAATAATTAGAATGTATATAATCACTTCAGTGTAAATTAGCATCAAGCAGAGAGACAGATAACAATTTTTTTTTTTTATGTAAATAACTAAATTTTCCAACATTTGTATTCTGAGGAACACATGAGAGCAATAATAATAGTGATCATAAAAATCAGCCACAAATAGTGTGCTTAATTTCTATTCCTTTGCTGTGTCTAAAATCAGCGCCCAACACTCGTTCCTTTCCTTTATACCTCACATAAAAGAAAGAAAACTGAAGAAGATAATAGAAGTAATGCCCGCACCTGTCA
>NC_061821.1:41280966-41288466 GCF_019202785.1 Penaeus chinensis | reverse complement strand
CCAAGGCACACTTCTCCATAAGTAATTTTCGGCTCGGTTTTATCGTCATGGGATTTGGGGGCATACCCCTGCCAGCGACGGCTAGTCTGTCAGCAAGCTCGTTCCCTCTGATGCCGATGTGGCTTGGGACCCAGTTGATGATAATTCTTCTACCCTGAGCAAGAATTCTCTGTGCCATTGTGAGAATCGTGGTCAGTAGGTAGATGTTGTCTGTGGGTGAGCTGTGCTGAAGACAGTCAATGGCTGCCCTGGAGTCTGTGTGTATGACCACGTGTCCTTCCCTTAGGGACGCGTGGCCTAGGTAGTAGAAGGAAGAGGGAGTAGTGTTATAGGGAGGTGGACAATAAGGTTGTAAGGTAGTAATAAGGGAGGATGGGGTAGTTGGGGCATGTGGAAGAGGGAGTAGTGTTATGGGGAGGTGGACAATAATGTTGTAAGGTAGTAATAAGGGAGGATGGGGTAGTTGATGAAGAAGGTTGTGGGGGTATAGTTGTTGAAGTTGAGCATGTTGGGAGAGTAGAAATGTCTCCTGGGGTGTTGATTAGGGTGGATACTGTACTAGTAGGCATTGAGGAGGGGGTATTAGTTGTAGTGTTCAGAGCCGTGGTCAAAGGAGAGCCTGGGGTCAGGGAATCGGGTGAGTTTGAATTGGTGGAGCTATTTGATGAAGTGGCAAGCCTCATTGCCTTTAACCCAATGGCGACGGGTCACGGCTATCGCCGTCATAACAATACGCACGATGTGCGGCGTGCGGCTGTCCGCAGCGGCGCCGCGCCAAAACGCCCTGAGGCAATGATTCGGCTTGATGGACCGATATCACGCGCTCAGAGTCGGCGCGCTGCCGCCGTTCGCCAGAGCGTAGAGTTTTTTTTAATTTGCTATACCCGGCGCCATTGGGTTAATAATGGTATGGTTAATGGTTAAAAGCAAAATAAATGTGCTATCTAATAATGGTATAAAATCTTCATTGTTGGCCATGGTAAGCCTAGAGTATGTTGGGGAGAGAAACGGTCCACCCCTCAGGGTTCCTCGAGGGGTAAGGGCTAGACAACTAAAGCAGGGGAATACCGTGCCCATGGCTCCCTCAGGCCGTTCAGGACTGGCACAAAGTCAGCCTTTCATCCTTTCAGCACAGCTCTTACACCTTAGAAAGTGGATAGTAGAAGGGGTTGGTGAAGGGACAGAAACGAAAAAGTAGGAGGGGAAAAAAAAGACCATGCAAAATTTGTTGAGTCGAAGGCTGAGTCCCAAGGTTGAGGAGTTCCCCAGCATTGGGTCCCAGTCTCTGCCTCCTAAGCCCCCCCACGACAACAACGGGCAAGGGATTGGGGGGGAACTGAGGGAGAGAGGGAGTAGATGTAGGAAGGTAAGGGTTATGGGGAAGAGATACTAGGAGAGATGTTCAGACATCTTGGGAAGAAGGGAGGAGAGCAGAGCAAAGAACTGCACTCGAATTGGTAGCGAGAGAAAAACCTTGTCGACGCACTTCATGTCTGGCTTTGCATCGAGTAAGGCCTAGTTTAAATCTGAGAATTGCTACCTCAGAATTCAGTTTGTAGGCTGGACAGCTCCTGTAAAATATCAGGTTGGGCATAATGGGGCATTAGGCTATGGAGCGACATTGCTTAGCAGAGTGGCCAAAATGCCAATATTTCTGACATTGATGGGGATCAGGCAAATAAGGTTGGATTGGGCAGGACTCTCCACCATTATTCATGGGAGAGGTCTTGTTTACAGAAGTTGATCTTGGCAATATCAGTGTAGGACTTATGGTGGCCTTTGGGAGGAATAGTGTAGCACTATGCTGATACTGCATCTTAGTCAATGAGGCAGCAAACAAGGTCACTTTTACAGTCTGACCAATCCTTATTATAGACAGAGCAATCAGTCGGTCAGATGGAAACAGTTCCAGTCCAAGCATTAATGGAGGAGTGAAGTTGGGCTGGAATAGGTTTGCCAGTGAGATCAGTTAGGGTAAGAAGACAATGCACAGGCTTGTAACTCAGGTGTAACTGTTACAAGGAGTGAGAGATCGGAACAGCTGCAAAAGGAAAGTTTGCCTACTTGTTTTTGAAGACCTTGTTAAAACAGGAGGGCATTGTCAGAGTATGGACTGTAAGGGGAATTGCAAAGAATCAATCCAACTGACCTATGCTAAACAGAGTACTTAAGAGGTTTGTAGAGGTGAAAGTAATAGAAAGACAAGGGCAGGAGGAAGAGGGAGTAGTGTGGAGTGAGAAGGACAATAAGGAAGAAAGGTTATAAGGGAGGAAGAGGCAGGAGAGGAGATGGAGTGGAGGATGTTGGGAGCGAGGAAGGGATGTGTTCTGAAAGTTGAGTAATGACATGAGTGGATGATTAGGTATGGATAGAGTTGACTGCAAGTATCAAGTAGCTGTGGTCAGAGCAGTGATCACAGGAGAGGCAGGAGTTGGGGAACAAGAGAATGCAAATTTAGATGATGAAGGAGCAAGCTTACAGGGAAGGCTCAGCCCTAAAATGGCTAAATAACTTTCCACATATCAAAATTCAAATTTTGGCAGATTTGTATTCTATAAATAATATACAGAATATGGAAAGCCCTTGCATGAGCTTTGAAGCAGGGTGAGATGGGTCAAACCGGGCGCAGGAGTCCACTACGTCAAGCAGAACATCCCGCTCCACAAGATCTGGTACGTCGCCAAGCATACAGGCGTACGCCACAGACCAAGCAATTTGTTATGACTCCGGTGCATATGACCCATCTACAACGGGAAAAAAGGTGAGGTGTATAGGGCCATGCCAATATATATAGAAGGCACACAATTATACTGGCTCATAATTGTTTTTCATGTGTTATTGGATGCATCTTTTTTAGAGTATGGTAATGCTGGTGGCCACTGGCAGCAAAACCACTTACTCTGAATCAGCTATTCTTTCAATCACTATTTAAACATGTACCAAAACATGCGCCTAGGCCTGTGCTCTCCCTCTCCCTCTCCCTCTCGCAGTCGCACTCGCACTCGCGAGGAAAATGGAGGATCAGAGTAAAGAGCATTATTGGAGTAAGGACCGAGAGAAAAACCTCGTCGACGTGCTTCCTGTCTGACTTTGCATAAAGTGGGGCCAAGTTTGAATCCGAGATTTGCCACTTCAGGCTCAAACTTGTAGGTATGGCAGCCCCTATAAATTACAATATGGGAGCTGCCACAATTGGCACACATGCATGACTGCAGTTTAATCAATTATGGTCAGATTAGGCCCAAAGATGCACTGGGAAGTGGAACAACAGTCTTTGGCAGGATGGCCTTGATGCCAACAATTCTGACACTGATGGGGGGGAGGTTGATATGGTCTGACAGGGAGGGACTCTCCACCAATGTAAACATTATTGGGAACAAGGAAGGAAACTTTGCCTACTCATTTTTTGAGGCATTGCTGGAAGAGTAAGGGGCTGTGGGGGGATTATAAAAAAAACAAGCCTCATTGCCCCTATTAATGGTATAAAGTTTTCATTACTGGCCATGGTAAGCCTAGGGTATGTTGGGGGGTGAAATAGTCCACCCCTGAGGATCCCCTTGGGGGCAAGGGCTAGACAACTAAACTAAACTTTAACATGGCTCTCACACCTTAGGAAGTGGATAGTAGAAGGGGTTGGAGAGGAGAAGAAAATGAAAAGGGAAAGGGGAAAAGACCTTGAAAAATTTGTTGAGTCTAGGGCTGAGGCCTAAGGAAGGGATGATCCCCAGCACTGGGTCCCAGTCTCCGTCTCATAAGCCTCCCCACAGCAACAATGGGCATGGGATGGGGGGATGTGCAGAACAAGTAGTGTAATAAAAAACTGCTACTTGATTTATCTAATTCATCAGATTATGTACGTGGAGTCATTTTTTTTTTTTTTTTTTTATTAGCCTTACCCATAAAATATCAATGAAATTAATTTTCCAATGCTAAGTTACTCAGAAAATATAAATTAACATAACAGATAACACTTTTCTAAACTCTTGAATATCACAAGCAGAATATATTACTAAAACAAAAACTATCTGTAGGATTGTTAATGGCATCTAGCTTCTATCCAATGAAGTAGCCCTGTAAATAGAGCTACTTCACACTCAGCCCAGGGATGATATGGATCATTTCGAAGTATTACCACAAAAGGTTAATACTGTATACTGTATGCTGTTCATTGTATACACTGAATGAAATAAGTATCAGGAGGGTGACCAAAGAATGGGAAGACAACTCCAAACCTAGTGTTTTCATCAAATAAAAATTAGTTACGTGAGTAGTGATACAGAAACAAAGCTAATTTAGCTTGAAAGTGTAAAGAGCATTTCTATGAAAATATACTCATGGCAAAACTTCAACAACAGTCAAGAACCTTTTTTAATTAACCCATTGGATCCAGAGGTTTCACTGCCATCACATGGGCCAAAATATGGGCATTAGGCTTACTTGATAGGCCACTCTGACAATGTGTAGCCTGTTAGACTGTGCACATGCAAAGATTCATGTGCAGTGACAAGACTCTTTGCCACCGTCCATTGCAATGTTATTTTTTCTTTTTCTGTATAGGTGCTTTTAGCTCTTTTGCCATTTTCCAAAGTCCATATCTGTCATTTGATTTACTTTATCCAGAGAGTAATAGGCTCTTTTACTTGCAAAGACTCCATATCATCTCTTTTGGTAGTCCATAAATCAGTGCAAGAAAACTAACAATAAGGAACACTTTGTTATTTGTGGTATTTTTTATCTTTTTTCCATAATATTCAACTTTCTGTGATGCAACCTGCACAGCAGCCCGGAAAATAATCTTCAGCATGGAAACCACATCCTCCCTGGAGCCAGCGCTCTTCCAGTAATGGCTCATGGACAGTACATTCCACACTCATTTATCAATGGAAATTATGTAAAAGACCCTTACTAAATGCCAAATGAGTCTAATCACCTTCCAAGAGATTTGTGCACTTGTGGCCAGTCTTTCCCATCACCCCACCCTTCAGTCAAAATGCTCACAAAAGCAAGTTTGCATCACCCCAGCCCACAGCCAGATTTTGCAATTTGTAGGGGTTAATGGTACCAGGCGTGCACAAGCCCAATTGGCTGCACATAATCCCCAGTGCAGAGGTCCAATGAACTCTCCCAGAGGCATTGGATTGAGATGCTATACAATTATTCTCACAAACCCTATAAATGAGCTGGGGAAATCTGATTTTTTAGTATACTGTTCCTTGTTATAACAAAGACCCATAATAACTATTGTCAAATATCAATAAAATGTAAACTATTACAGATATTTGTCTGCAATTGTTTGCAAATTAAAGGAAAACTGGGTGATATATATGAGGTATGGCTTTACTAAAGTAAAGTTATGTTAAAACAGCAAGGATTTGGGGGCCTGTGGCTGGCTGCCCATCATTCCAAGGCCTAAAATGCACGTTTCCTTATGAATATCCCATGGCTATTCAGCAAGATGAACTATTGATAATGTGAGAGATGGGAGGTTGCCATTAATTGTATTTGTTTAAATAATATTAAGAATCTCAACCCCTAGCCTCCAAATAATCTGGGGTTCTCGTCATGGTTGACTTGGTCGTGGTCCAGGTGATGGGTCATTTACATCACAACAGAAATGGGCACGACTCCAGCCAATGGATCACTCGTGTCATTATATTTTATGCTGTTCTTTATAAGGTACCCTTATGCCCACATGTCATTTGCCCTGGGGCATTACCTTAGGGAGAACAGGATATGTAATGCAATAATTGGCTTTTTTTTTTTTTTTTTTTGGTGGTGCAGCACAGCGAGTGCTACATTTCAGCCTCATCTGAAAAATGACCCAGAGATATGCCCGTCACCACAGCATACTCCCTGGAGCAAAAGTCAAAAGTCCAGGAGGCATTGCATTAATAATGCAAAACATATGAACAAAATCTGTTTTCCATAACCAATTTTCCTTTTGTATATCCATCAAAATATTATGAGATAATGATATCTATTAACCTTGATATAAATGAGGGATACCTTTGTATCTGATCTTTATTTTTCAACATTATTTATGGTGTTATTTAGTTAAAAAAAGAACAAGAGCCATGAGAATGTTGGAAATTAATAAAAAGGGTATGGGGTGAAAAAAGTTGAGAACCAACATGTCAGAACAAGGGTATCTTCTTCCTGCTAGGTCCTGAATCCAAGATTCATGGATTCTAGAGAAGACCAAGTAATTGATTGATAACTTTATTAACCTGTTGCCGTCGGGTGGCATGAACATACATGCTATGGCATGCCTGGACTATATTCTAGGTAGCATGTGCATACATGAAATCTATTACCTAAAAACATAAAATAAAGTACATTTTCATTCTATATATAACTAGCAAAAACTTCTGTCTATTGTATTCACAGATTATTAAAAATCACTACTTACTAAATCTTCCTCAGTTTGTCTCTTGAAAAGTGGATGCTGAGTAAAATGATGAACCATCCAGTCATGGAGATCTTTCACATCTGTGACAGTATAGACATGGCCCTGTGATGGATATAAAATGCATTACCTTCAAAATCTTTAAAATAAGTATAAAGGATAATTTTACATAGCTGAATTTATATTCTTTCAGCCCTTAGTTCATCCTAATATACTAAAATACTTCCTACAACAAAAATAAAGTATTTCCAACGTCTGATAAGATTGCATTCTGTAATCACAGCAGATGCTTCTGTTTGCTTGCTTGTTTCACATCTGACAGCACTATAGGATAGTATGGTAGTGAAAAGTGTATAGAGGGAGAGCAAATGTGGTACAGCAGGGATTAGTAAATGTGTGACGGGAGTTGAAGTCTCTGGACAATTAGATCAAATGGAGGGTATCCATGTGTCTGAAGAAAGCAAACAAATTGTCAAAGGAAAAAGTGGGGGGCTTTTAGAAAGTTGGATGCCTTCAAGAATTTCTGGAGAGGAGTTGGGTGGGAAGGTCTGAAAAATGAAGGTAGAAGATAGTTGTAACATTTAGATTTCCTGGTGTGACTGGTAATTGAGGAGGAGGAGCAAGCAACAGGGAAGTGGTAAAGATTGGCAAAAGAATCTGACTGGGAGAGAGAGGGGGCAGAGGTGAGATGGTAAACAGTAGGGGCTAGAGATACTGGGGGAGATGCAGAGACATCATGGGAAAAAGGAAGAGAAGAGAAGAGGAAAGGACAGCATTGGGGTAGGGAGCAACAGAAAGCCTTGTCTGCATAATTTCCGTTTGACCTCGGGTAGACTGTGAGCTCAAACTTGTAGGCAGATAAACTCCTACAAAATGCATTATGCTACTGCAGCTAGCACATGTACATGACTGTGCAGAGCAGTTTCAATGATCATGACCAGGTTAGGTTTGAATGGTTATGGCTGGATTAGGGACAGAGCTGCAAGCTATGGAATAATAGTGTTTGGTATGGGGGCCAAAACAAACATTTCTGACATAAACAAGGCAGGGGCCAATGTCACTGGACAGGGCAGGACTAATATAAACTTCATGGG
>NC_061821.1:41270966-41273466 GCF_019202785.1 Penaeus chinensis | reverse complement strand
GCGACAGGACGATCGGTTACCACTACTGTTGAGGGAATTGAAGTAGCTGAGAGTTGAGATGGTTGCTCTCTCAGAGGTGAAAAGACCTGGCAGTGGCACGATTAATGTGGGTGGATACACTTACTACTGGTCGGGACGCAGCTATGGTCACCATCTCCAGGGAGTAGCCATAGCCATCTCCAGCAGACTTCAACCCTCGGTAGTAGAGGTAACTCCAGTCGATGAGTGTATTATGGTATTGAGACTGAAGCTTTCATTTGGCTTCATGTCTCTTATTGCAGTGTACGCTCCTACAGATGTATATAAACTTGAGGTGAAAGAGATTTTTTATACCAAACTTGCATCTGAGACTGACAGCTGTCTTCGGAGAGATATTTGTATTGTTCTGGGTGACTTAAATGCGGTATCCGTCTGCGATCGAGCTGGCTACGAGATGTCTGTCAGTCCTCATGGCTCAGGAGCTGATGCTGGCAGTGGGAATAGCCTTCTTTTCCGTGACTTTGCTAGGTCCCAGAAATTGAAGATTTCTGGTTCCTGGTATCAGCGTTCTGACCCACATCGTTGGACTTGGTACAGTGATACGGGTAGTGTGGCCAAGGAGATAGACCACATCCTCATTAGCACTTGATGGATCCTCCAGAACTGTAGGCTGTATCGAAGTGCTAAGTTCTGTCATAGATTAGTTGCGGCTACTCTCTGGGTCCACTTTAGAACCCCCCGTCGCCCAAATGAACACCCTAGATTGTTTCATTTGGACAGATTGAGGGAGGATAAGTGTGCCCGGGGGTTTGCCAAGGCTATCTCTGGTCGTGTCACAGCACTCGAGGGTCTAACAGACCCGGTTCATCTGTGGGACACCTTCAGCGTGAAACGCTTGATGCAGCCCAAGAATTGATTGGTGAACGCCCAAGAGCAAGACAGAATTCCATCTCGCAGGAGACACTGGAAGCCACAGATGCTTTTCGTGCGGCCTGATAGTCAGGGGATCGCAACTTGCACCGTTCTCTGGTGCACAGGACTAGGTCACTGTTGAGACGGGATGAGGAACAGTTTATCAGTAATCTTGCAGAGGAGGTCGAAAGCAATTTCCTAGTAAATGACCTTTGTCCTGCTTACCAAGCCCTGAGAAAGCTGAGCTCCAAGCCCTCCTCACAGACGACTGCAGTCCGCTCAGCAAGTGGCCAGATAATCTCAGATCCTGATGGGGTGTGTGTGTGCATTGTATTTTGAGCAGTTGTATCAGGTTTATTCATCTACAGTTAACATGGATGAGGGTAATGTTGAGATTCCTCTGCTAGACCCACCCATCCACGAGGATCCCACCTCCCTGACTGAAGTCAGGTGGACGATCTCCAAGCTGAAGAGTGGTAAAGCAGCAGGTGTTTGTGGCATCACAGCTGAATTGTTAACCCAATGGCGACGGGTCACGGCTATCGCCGTCATAACAATACGCACGATGTGCGGCGTGCGGCTGTCCGCAGCGGCGCCGCGCCAAAACGCCCCGAGGCAATGATTCGGCTTGAGGGACCGATATCACGCGCTCAGAGTCGGCACGCTGCCGCCGTTCGCCAGAGCGTAGAGTTTTTTTTTATTTGCTATACCCGGCGCCATTGGGTTAAAGGCTGGTGGAGAAGCTATGGCAAGGGGCTTGCATGCAGTCATGTCTGCAATCTGGCAGACTGGTACCATTCCCCCTGACCTGCTAAGGGGTGTGGTCATCCCTCTCTGGAAGGGGAAAGGGGATCAGTGGGACTGCAGCAATCACCAAGGCATTACACTACTCAGTATACCAGGCAAAGTACTCGCACACATTCTACTGAGACGTATAAGAGACCACCTGCTGAGGCACCAAAGGCCGGAGCAACCTGGATTCACTCCTGGTAAGTCCACAATAGACCGCATCCTGGCACTTCGAGTCATTCTAGAGCGCCATCGTGAGTTCGGACGTGGGCTGCTCGCTTTTTATACATCGAACTCAAGAAGGCGTTTGATACTGTGCATCACGAATCACTCTGGGAGATCCAGAGGCTAAGAGGAATTCCACAAGGATTGTTGGATTAATAGCAAACCTGTATACAGGCATTGAAAGTGCTGTAAAGTGTGGTGGGGGCCTGTCGAGCTTCTTCCCTGTTAGTTCAGGTGTGAGGCAAGGCTGTGTTCTTGCACTTTTCAACACTTGCATGGATTGGATACTGGGTAGAACTACTGTCCAAAGTCACTGTGGAGCAACTCTGGGCAATATCATGGTTACAGACCTTGAATTTGCTGATGATGTTGCCATTCTATCTGAATCTTTGGAACCCTAGTGGTGGCTCTTGATGCATTTAGTAATGAAGCAAAGCCCTTGGGGCTAGAGGTCTCCTGGACCAAGACCAAGATCCAGGATTTTGGGGGCCTACAAGGAGACGTGCTTGCAGTGCAAACATCGAAGTCACAGAGAGTTTTCTATACCTCGGTAGTGCATTTCATGACTCTGGGCTGTCAGACCAGGAAGTCAGTA
>NC_061821.1:41260966-41263466 GCF_019202785.1 Penaeus chinensis | reverse complement strand
ACATGGTGGAGGTCTAATGGTTTTTGCCAAAACACAAATTGGAGAAGCTATGATTCCTGCTAAACACTATATTACCATTACACTCAGATTCAACTGAAAACAAATTTCAAGTGGATATAGATTGAACACAGCCAATATGCTACATAATAAAAGTTCCATTTTAACCCAATGCTGCCAGGAAAATACCGTGCTCATTTTAGAATTTTTCGTATAATGTCTCTGTACATAGATGGCTCTGCAAGTGCTTATCCATAAAGTAGTCAGTCAGTAGACCTTGTGACCTTATCTGATTTCACCTTTACTTGAATATGTGGGAAAAATATTATTTTCTAATGCTATCAATACTGATGGTATAATCTTTATTATTGACATTATAATTACAAAAATGTTATTGTCATTAGTAACAGCAATATATGATACTAAGAAAAGAGTAAGCAGATGAGACAGGTAGTATTCGTAATTGGCTCATTGGTGATTTAGTACAAGTGGAACCATCTATGTGTAAAAACAGTTAATGGGCATGGCATATGTACATGCCATGCCTGTCCGCTTTGGGTTAACAGCCACTGGAGTTGTCTTCTAAAATTTACAACATTTACAATTTTCCCCTAAAATTAAAGAGTGAAATTTCCACTTCAGGAATCAAAGCACCTTATTTCTGGTTAGAAAATTTTGGATGCATGTTTAGAGGACACTAACAGTGGCTTTCAAAATATGACTTTTTCATATAATCATACTGGCTGAATTACATCCAAATGCTCATATAGTACAAGGTAAATTTTGCCTGTAATCGACAGAATATCATAACTGAAAACATGATGCTTTTCATCTGAGGTATTTCCTTTGAAAGTTGATAATAAGAAAGTTGGTAATACTTTGGTATGCATGAATAGGAATATGTATTGAATTTTTTGAAATAACACAGGTACAGCTGAACCAGCTTCATATTTACTAGTAAATGACAAAAATATTCACTCCATATCACCATTCAGAGATTAAGTCTTACAAAGCGAGACTTTTTATTGTCCTTAGGGTACATATGGGGGGTACAGGGGCTTGCCCTCCTGTCCAGAGAATGATTTTTGTTACAGAGAGCAAAACATCCTCCAGAGATGAAGCCCCACAACCAGGGTATCATGCAAACCCAAAATCCAAACCAAACTTTCCCTACTTTCTATTCATTCCCTAGATGGGGACAAGCAACCCCTGTACCCCCCTTTATGAGCACTTCATGCCAACTTACAGAAAACAGACATTAATAAAATGGCAATTCCCCTTTTTCCTCTGACATTGTGCGTCTTTCTCGGTAACATTAACCTTGGGAATAAATAGAAGGTAGATAAGGTTAGGTTTGGATTCTGGGTTCGCAGGATAGCATGGTTTTGGTACTTCGTCTCTAGAGGATGTCGCTCTCGGTAAAATTTACCATTATATTTCTGCTATTTAGAGTATTATGTGAACAGACAGGATTTATATATTTGTTAAAGTTGTTGTGAATTTAAACTGACACATTTGATCTTGATTATTAATCAACTACCTTCTTGCCTTAGGAAATTTGACATAACCTACTGAAACCTTGCCTTCACTAACCTAGCATTACCTTCATATTCATCCTCTATATAAACTAGCTCTTTTTCACCCATGCCCTTCCCCCCCCAAGCTACCGAGCTGTACGACGTCTCGAAAAGGTTGTCTTTCATATCTAGGGAATTTCGAGGACCTGCTTATGCACACTTCCTAATCAAAGTTACTCATCAGAATTCCTTCTAAACACTTACTAATCAAAGTTGTGGTTACTATTCAAAGCTACTCATCAGATTTACTTCTAAATACTTACTAATCAAAGTTGTGGTCAGCGATGGGGTTGGAATGGGCCCTTTGCCGGTAATACTTCTTCTGTGGTAGTTTAGGCATCCTTATTGGCTCTAGGTAATCCTTCCTTTCCAACAGAACACAGACGCACGTGTTGGCTCCTTCCTGGGCACTGTGAGGAAAAGAAAACGACTTTGAAAGATTTTAATGGCGCACTCGTATAAAAAAAAATAACATTTCGTTTTCTTTTGTCTCTCGACGCCGCTGGTTTAGCCACTGGAAGTTAAATCCTATTGGTTATATTGACAGATATATGGGATATGAAATAAACAGTGTTCTCACAGGTTTATTAATGCAGTTCTCAATAATCTCTCAAATTATTTGTTCTTAGATAAAACTCCATGAAAGGAAACACACAGGACTGTCTGCTCTTTTTGGTTTTCGATTTCCAGCTCAGCACATTTATTCTCGCCTTATGAGACCCCGACAGGTCGAGTTATTTCTTTTATCGGACCGAAAGTTTTAGAAAGTGAAGACCAAAATTTAAAGTCGAGACAAAAGTTTCCCCCAGGCTTTTTTAAACAGCAACTTAGTACTCAAGAAAATATTTGGAAAGGCTTGTTCATACGTTGCTCTTACCCTGATATAAGCATTTACGAAAAAAAGAGGAAAAATACGTTGGTTTTCT
>NC_061821.1:41233466-41253466 GCF_019202785.1 Penaeus chinensis | reverse complement strand
CAGCAAGCAATTCTTTCAATGAATTCATCATGATATTCAGGAACAAGGTGGTATCGATGGCGTGGCTCGGGTGGGGTTATTTTGCAAGAAAGAAGGGTTATACTAAATGCCCAGTGATCACTAAGAATGGGATGACTTTCGCAGTGCTTGGAAGTGTGTACTGATTGTGTAGAGCTATATAGACTAATTTTCCGCCCAGATAAAGTTTTTTCTAAGGGGCATAATAGCTGTATGGGGTCACTAGTGTTTTGGAAATTGTCATAATAAACCTTACTGTTTTTGCCAATGATACACAATATGACTATCACGTGGATTATATACTACCATGTGGATTATGTTCAGCACAGGTGATGTCACGATTGTCATGAATCACTTTCGATGGAATTGAGTTCTTTATGTAAATGCCAAGCCCTCTCGTAGAGGGATTAGCAATCTTTGGTCTGTTGTAGTATGTGTACCCGGCAATTTTTACATAACGAGCACTAGTTCTGACTTCCTGAAGGCAACACACATCAACATTTTCGGAGTGAAGGTACTGGGAGAGACTTGCCTTGCGTTTCTGTAAACTGTTTATGTTCCAGGTCATACATTTCAAGAGATTACTTGGACACATTGATTATTTGACCATTTCCAAGGTACACTACAGGGTGATGCTGTTGCTGATCGAGGAGGAACATGAGAATCCTTTCCTGAAGTTGAGATTGCTGAACCATTTGTTGCTGCATCATGATCATCATCTGCTCAATCTGCCATAGTAGCATTTGTGTGTCCTGCTGCAGCGAGGGCTGAGCTGCAACTGATGCTGAAGCTGGTGCAGCATATGGTGCTAGGGTTGGTGCTGCAGTTGGTACAGAAACTGTTGCTGGTGCTTAAGATGACGGAGCTTTAACTCCTGTTGGTGCTGGTACTGTGACCGCTGCCATGGCCTCCTTTGCAGGAGCCATCACTACTGACCTCTGCAGGTGCTGGAATTCACCCAAATCATGACACCGCGGGGCTGGGGGGGACATTTGTGGGGGGGGGGGGGGGGGGCTGCTACTATTTTGCTATTTGTTTTCATGTACTTTGGATAGTAAACGCACAATGGATAATTTGTCTTTTTGCTCTTGTCGGTAGTTCACGTATTTCACGTATGTTATGATGACTCTCTGGGTCATCATTCCATTAACCTTCATGCATCTCGCATGAATGATACGTTAATTGCATGCAGTCCTTTCTCTGTTTCAATTTCCCTAGGGACATCGAACACAATAACGTTCGTACATTTTGCCTTCCCAAAAACCTTGGCTTTTTCAAGCACTTCACCATCTGCACCGGTAGTTGTTATATGAACAAGATTTTTTTCGTTCTTGCATCTGACATAAACGTTATTTCTTCCAATTTTCAGCTCGATTGATCCGTGTGTCTTATTGTAAGGGTCCATTTTTAGGCCCCGAGAGACCCAGCGATACTTATCCCCATGTGTGAAAAGCTTTTACCGTTCTTAAAATGCGCGCACACGTGTCCGGAAGGCGTAGCTTCCACAGAAGCAAAAGCTGCCTTTTTTTTTTTTTCTTCAGGAGGACATTAGTGGGGCCCGACCAATGTCCTCCTCACTGAGGACATCATATCTGCCCTCGGTTTCCATTTGTTGGTTTGTCGCCATCGTCCCATCAGTGGGCGCTGTCATTCCCCGACCACGTAGGGGCCGACCTGAGTGCTTGTCCTTTGAAAATAAAGTGACACACACGGGTCGCATACGGCGCCTCGCAGCACATCTGGGAGTGTGCGTAGGAGCTTTCGCTTTTAATTTTAATGTTTGTTCTTTGTATCACTTTAGAACTTATTAGTATGTGAACATTAGCACACACTAGATCAATATACAACTGACAGGTCTGTGAATTCCTGATTGTCAAGGTATCGCAGACCTTTACGGACAGGTCACAAGGTCACGAGAGGACACTATACATTAACTGGAGAGACAGAGGCAGAGAGAGAGAGAGAGAGAGAGAGAGAGAGAGATAGATAGATAGAGAGAGAGAGAGAGAGAGAGAGAGAGAGGGAGAGAGAGAGAGAGATAGATAGAGAGAGAGAGAGAGAGAGAGGGGGGGGGGATAGATAGATAGATAGAGAGAGAGAGAGAGAGATAGATAGATAGAGAGAGAGAGAGAGAGAGAGAGAGAGAGGGGGGGGGATAGATAGATAGATAGAGAGAGAGAGAGAGAGGAGAAAAAGAAGGGAGTGAGAAAATCATATCATAGAATGAGAGTGAGAGAAAGATGAAGGAAAAGAGAATAAAGGGGATGACAAGCAAACACACTTAGCGTGAGTGAAAGGTGAAGATAGAAAAAAGAGAGAGACAAACAGACACAGAATAGTGGGCGACGGGGGAAGGACGGGAGAGAGAGAGAGAGAGTTCAGTTTAATGGCCGGCTACTAACTACTTTTTCACATATTCTGAGTTCGGGACACAAAAATGGCTTCAGGTGCGATTTTATTATTTCCTAGACAGACAACTACCACAGCTAGTCAGTCGCACTTATCTCAGTTCAGCATTTTATTCTCAGGAATACTTCTGTAAAACCTTTTTTTTTTTTTTTTTTTTTACCTACATCCGTGTCGTTTTTTTTTTTTTTTTTTTTTTTTTTTTGGTATGCTCAACGTGGTGTTACTTCACTTCGGCTCGGATGTACCTCCAAGGAATTTAAATTTCCCACTACGCATCTTGCGTTTCAAAAAAAAGTTTCCGCGATATGCAAAAAGGCTTCTTCACATCACTGCCGCCCGAATTCTCATCAGCAAAAAGGCTTCTTTACATCACTGCCGCCCGAATTCTCATCAGTAGAATTTTTATTCGAGGCTTTAACACATCCACGCTTTACAGTATTGTATTATATAAATAGCATCATCCCCTACAACCCGCGTTGCTTACATCACTATTCACTATCTCATATACTTTGCCTATGCCTCGATTTCTCCTTTGTCATCTATTTTACCCTCTACCTCACTATCTGCACGCAATCTACTCTTTACTTCATCAGTACTTCGTAGCTGCCTGCTTCACCGTCTCGTGTATTGCCTCGGTCATCTCGAGTTGACTCTGATAACGTATGCCCGGACTTACTTTGAGGGTGCATATATGTCTCTGTTCTAAACTCGTTCTCTTGAATAGATAAGTGAATGGTACTTCACTCCGACATCATACATCCGAAATCAGTACATACTGTTATTCTAAAGTTCTCTTACTCTTTGCATTATACAACGTCCTGAGCGTTTTACGTAGTGGTTTGTACCGAGGGAATCCAGTCGAATGTAAAATATATCGGAAGAAATATTTGCTTTATATTGCAAGACTTAAAATTCTGTAACAGGGATTAGAATGATAATCCCATATTTCTACATTTTGGTAGGCTATATTTATTACAAAATGCCTTCAAACTGGGTATGATATATTAAATATTTTGTAAAATGCACTTGTGTTGCCTATACAACAGCTTAAAATCTATTTTGTTTTCGTTAAGTGTGAATGTCAAGGCGAATCCTTTCATTCTCTCAACGTCTACATTAATTCGTTGTTTTTCTTGATTTTTTTATAGCCATTAATTTCTTCTCTTTATAAACATTCAAGACGGACACTGACTTCACACTGAATATGGTTATAATATGCTTCCTTTCGTTCGTTTATCTATATAAGTAAATTATGTTTATCCCTGATTTATTACACAGTTGGACAAAACCATGCATAATAGGCAAAATATCCAATGTAACGAAATATTTGGCAATAATTAACTTAAATAATTAACTTAAATATCCAATGTCACGAAATATTTTGCAATAATGAACTTAAACCTCTAAATATATGTAAAGAATCTGAATACTCTGTGAGTGGTCTTCAGCATCAACTTGTTATACAGATGTTTTTTATTAAATGATAGCTATTATTCTAATTAATAATTGTTTATATTATTTTTGAAGATCATAACTATAGATATAAGCTTATTGTGCCTTTTTTGGGGGGAAGGGGTCAATTTCTAGTATCAGGATAAATTTGTTAGGTCGGCTTCCTCGTAAAATGAACGAATTAATACGCTTAAGCATCAGTTTGGCCGCCCTATTGCTTAGCTGGCAAGATGTTCACTCTCAGTTTATGAGTAAATGTCTTATGTAATTTTTTGAAGCCAGGCAAAATAAATTTTATACTTGGGGATACCTATAAACTGCCTGAAAATTAGGTAGGTCCCTTATGGAGAGAAATATACTATTATCTTTAAATGCACTGTTGACATTGCAGAATAAAGTTAGTCATGGCAGATATAGACAATCACGGAACATTCACCCGAAGCGGAGTTTAATACTTAATATTTTTTTTCCAAAATAGGTGACAGGAGTAATCATGGCAAAATACAGATTGGACGCTGTCAATAATGATTGTGAATTTAGCGACGAGGAGATCCTCCCTCACCTTGGGTTTGCATTAAATGAAGATAAAGGGAAAACAATCGTTCACACATTTAGGACAGCTGTTTAAAAGGATGATATCTATCAATAGTAAAGATGTGCTTAGGACAGCTGTTTAAAAGGATGATATCAATCAATAGTAAAGATGTGCTTCAAACTGCGAGTTGCTAATGAAACTAACAAAGGCAAATAAAAATGTTCTTCGAACATCCCCAGGATGCTCATAATACAATTATAGGTAGCTCGTATTTATCTTCTAGAGAATAATTAAGCTATTAATGTACCCCAGTCATTACTTCTAGTCGGCACAGATATGACAGCTTGGTAGTTCATTATATCATCTAATGGCGACCAAATAAAAAATTGACAAGAGAATTTCATCGACATTGCTCATTTTTGTCGGGTTGTTTGTTTACTATTGTGACGTCATGAACCTGTAGCAAGCTTCCTCAGAAGGTATTTTGAAAGTGCTTGGTTTGGGTATGAAGCCAAATCAAGGTGTATATGACAAGAGTGAACAAAAAGTTTAAATATTTTAAAAGAAATCTTGGATTATCCTGCGATATTATTACAACTGCATATTAATTGAAGTAATATAGTTTTTTTTATACTAAGTGCTACGTAATCGCATCTTTATGTCTACATGTCTGTTGTCCGCTATGACTTTCTCTTTAGATTTCGGTTATATTCTCTTGTTAAAATATTAAAACTAATACTTATCTTACCGAACTGATTCAGTTTTATTTTTGAATAAACATTAACTTGGCATTGATACTAGTATTTACTTTCAGAGAATAGCAGATCTGTCATCTACTCAGGCCAAGAATTCAAATTATATACCAATAAAACGATTGTTACAAGGAGATATTTTGAATATTTATCGTCTATAAACCACATTCAGAATCATATTTTTCTCCATAACATGTACAAAACAAAGTACAGGCATACAAGGTAATGGCAGAAGGGCTTGGAATGTAACCCTAAATAGGTTCATCCTGAAACCACACGCAATGGAGCAATCATCATTTTCGCTAGGCGACAAAATAGATCATACTACAGTTAAACCACAAGATAAACACAATAAATAAATACAGATTGTACAAGTTTATATATATATATATATATATATATATATATATTCATATGTATATATATATAGATAGATAGATATATAAATAGATAGATAGATATAGATATAGGTAGATGTGCGTGTGTGTGATCGCGTATATTTACACATACACACGTGTTTATTTATGTGTGAGTATGTGTGTGGTTGTTTATATGTACGTGTACCATATTTGCCTTCACGAAAGACGCTTGTTATATTTCGAAATGTACCACAAATCTGCCCTGGGTCCTATACAGCCGTATTAAGGTAGGAAGGCTTGGGCATCGATGAGCCTGAGTCCACGAGGCATAACAGTGTTACTAGTAATGGAATAATGAAAACACGCCAAATTATAATAGTAAATTGCATAACAAATAAAATACTGAAAACAAGCCACCGAATGGGTGACCATACGATATCGGTAAGACATAACATCAAACCAGAAATACGAAGTATCACATACTGCATAATAGTGTTTATGACCAAAATATAAACATCAAAACAACTGCTGCCCAAGCGGCGGTTCTCCTGGTACCATTCCCCCTGCAAAAACATTTAAAAATATATATAAATAAAGATATGATGAAATATGCATCATATCTATCTATCTATCTATCTATCTATCTCTATATATATATATATACACACACACGTGTATATATATAGAGAGAGATTTATTTATATATATACATATACATACATATACACACTCACTTATATATATATATATATATATATATATATATATATATATATATACACATGCATATATAAATATATATATACATATATATATATACATACATATATATATGCGTGTGTGTGTGTGTGTGTGTGTGTGTGTGTGTGTGTGTGTGTGTGTGTGTGTGTGTGTGTGTTTGTGTGTATATGTATGTATATATGTGTATATGTTTGTATATTTAGTAAGTTATACAAATATATATATACATACATGTATATATATAACTGCATGTATGTATATATATATACTTATATATAATGTATGTGTGTGTATTTGTATATATGTGCTTATATGTATATATATACATATATATATGTGTGTATATATATATCAATATTTAAATACACACATACACACACTCACACACACACACTCACACACACACACACACACACACACACACACACACACACACACACACACACACACACACACACACACACACATATATGTATATATATGTGTGTGTGTGTGTGTGTGTGTGTGTGTGTATGTGTGTGTGTTTGTGTTTGCGCTTATATTGATGATTAAATATGTACATGAGTTATTAAGATTAAATATAATGCATATGTTTAGATATGAATATGTATATCAGTGCGCGTACACAAGCACACACAAGCGAAAGTCTGCTGATCACGTATGCGCTGTAATTTCAAAACGGTTTAATAAAGAACCGGGAACTAGTATTTTACTACTGTTTTTTAGTTGAAAATAGAATATGAATCTACTACGCAGGTAAACTCTTCCAGATAACCCAGTGTGAATTCGTATTGGTTCATACAATAGAGAGATGAACTGTGAATTGCCAAGAGAAAGTCTGAGTCATGAGGATGATAGTTCGTAGACTCGTATCTGTACTCTGTTCAATGGTGATGCTATTAACAAATGTTATTTTATCACATGGATTTCAATGTATTTTTATATATACCAGATATTTCAAGCATTTTTCCTTTTATGTTTAGAACAGGATATTTTCGCTATTAAAAGTGTGTCGGGAATAGGAAAACTAAAAACTAAATAAAAATATGACGACTTGGTACCTCGGCTAGTCCGAGAGCCTCACCAGCCACTGTAGACTCGATTCGGTTCGCGAACGTTATTTGTTGTCGTCTAAAACCTCCTAATATAGCTAATACCACCTTTATATTTACTGATTTCAGCCAATTAGAAGTGTGATTGTAAGTTAGATGTGTAAAACTCGTAAGCATCCCAAAACTGAGTCACATGAAAAATTGTGTTGCTAGCCGACGAGCTTTCCCGAGCGCATATCAGACCTGGGCTCACCACTATCGTCATCAGTCTGGCTAGAACCATAGTGAAGTGCGTGCTATACATACGTTGAGGATTTACATGAGTGCTTCAATATGAGATAACTGGATACAATCCCCATGTGCACGTTGGAGCAAGATGGTGAGAGAGACTCGGCATCTCTGGGTAGGAAATTTACCCGAGAACATAAGCGAAGAGCGGATTAAGGAACATTTCAAACGGTACGTGGTGCAAGGCGGAGGAAGGTTTGACGACCGTGCTGTCTCCTGTGGTGCTCTATTATTGTGGTGTAGTGCACTGTTTACGTGTGTTGTTGTAATGGTTTTCTTCACTGCAAAGTTTTAGGCAGTGAGTAGGTAGTTGGTGTGTAGTGAAGACGGCTGGAGGGCAGGGTGTGTGCAGCTGTACGAAATCTCCAGTGCGAAGACCTTCTTGGGGCCTTGTAGGCCTCTCTTGGGATAGTAGATTTGCAGTGGTTTTCCTATGATTGTAAGACCGCCTATGGGTGAGTATGTAACCCCCAGGTGACCCTCGTGACCTTGCCGGCTTCTGGGTGGTTGTCCTGTCTCCCCAACGCCCCCTTCGCCCCATAGTCTCCCACCTTCACCCAGGCAGTAACGCGACCAGTCCTCGTGATCGATTGTAATTGCGACTTTTTTTTCTAGCCTTCTCCTTAGGCTCGCTGCCCTGGGAATTCGTCTAGATACTGTTCTCTTCTGTTTTGTATGCTTCCACATCATGCATTATGTCGCCAACCTGTAAAGCTTTGTGAAAGTGGATGTTCAATGGGTTTTTTTGTTCGTTGGCAGAATGTTTCAAATTTAGGACGCGTAAAGGTTTACCTGATGGTTCGTTTCAGCTTTGTGATAAATTTTGGAAAACATTCTTTGCAAAACATTGAATAAAATGCGTGTCCAAGCCCTTCTCGACAATGCTTAGTATTACATTGTGAAGCAGGATAACCTCCTACTTTTTTAAATCATACCTAGAAAATTATACATTTTCTATATGCAAAGAGGTCGCTTGGTATAGTTTGAAACGTAAATGGTGACCCCTCTCGCCCAGTTAATTCATAGACGAAGCAAACCTTGATCACAATTCGACGGTCGTATTATGCGCGCGCTTGCACACACGCACGGTCGGATACATTCGCTCACTCACCCACGATTACTCACTCACTCACTCACTCACTCACCCACTCACCCATGCTCTCTCTCTCATGCTCCCACGCTCACTCATGCACTCACGCTCACTCACTCATGCACTCACGCTCACTCACTCATGCACTCACGCTCACTCACTCACTCATGCACTCACGCTCACTCACTCATGCACTCACGCTCACTCACTCATGCACTCACGCTCACTCACTCATGCATTCACGCTCACTCACTCATGCACTCACGCTCACTCACTCATGCATTCACGCTCACTCACTCATGCATTCACGCTCACTCACTTATGCATTCACGCTCACTCACTCATGCATTCACGCTCACTCACTCATGCACTCACGCTCCCTCACTCATGCACTCAGGCTCACTCATGCACTCAAGCTCACTCTCTCATGCACTCAGGCTCACTCACTCATGCTCTCAGGCTCATTCACTCATGCTCTCAGGCTCACTCGCTCATGTTCACTCACTCATGCTCTCAGGCTCACTCGCTCATGTTTACTCACTCATGCTCTTAGACTCACTCACTCATGCTCTCAGGCTCACCCACTCATGCTCTCAGGCTCACCCACTCATGCTCTCAGGCTCACCCACTCATGCTCTCAGGCTCACCCACTCATGCTCTCAGGCTCACCCACTCATGCTCTCAGGCTCACCCAAGCATGCTCTCAGGCTCACCCACTCATGCTCTCAGGCTCACTCACTCATACTCTCAGGCTCACTCACTCATACTCTCAGGCTCACTCACTCATACTCTCAGGCTCACTCACTCATACTCTCAGGCTCACTCACTCATACTCTCAGGCTCACTCACTCATACTCTCACGCTCACTCAATCATTCTTTCAAGCTCACTCACTCACAGATTCTCACACCCTCACTCACTCATGCTCTTACGCTCTCTCACTCATGCTCTCATGCTCTTACGCTCTTTCACTCATGCTCACTCATTCTCTCACGCTCACTCACTCACGCTCATTCACTCACTCACTCAATCACGCTCACTCGCTCACGCTCACTCGCTCACGCTCACTCACTCACGCTCACTCGCTCACGCTCACTCGCTCACGCTCACTCGCTCACGCTCACTCACTCACGCTCACTCACTCACGCTCACTCACTCACGCTCACTCGCTCACTCACTCACGCTCACTCGCTCACTCACTCACGCTCACTCGCTCACTCACTCACGCTCACTCGCTCACTCACTCACGCTCACTCGCTCACTCACTCACGCTCACTCGCTCACTCACTCACGCTCACTCGCTCGCTCACTCACGCTCACTCGCTCGCTCACTCACGCTCACTCGCTCGCTCACTCACTCACACGCTCACTTGCTCACTCGCTCACTCGCTCACAAGCTCACTCACTCACTCACTCACTCGCTCACATGCTCACTCACACGCTCGCTCATTCGCTCCTCACTCATTCGCTCACATGCTCACACACGCTCGCTCATTCGCTCACATGCTCACTCACACGCTCGCTCATTCGCTCACATGCTCACTCACACGCTCGCTCATTCGCTCACTCACTCACTCATTCGCTCACATGCTCACTCACACGCTCACATGCTCACTCACACGCTCACATGCTCACTAACACGCTCTCATGCTCACTCACACGCTCACATGCTCACTCACACGCTCACATGCTCGCTCACATGCTCACTCACACGCTCACTCACACGCTCACTTGCTCACTCACACGCTCACATGCTCACTCACACGCTCACATGCTCGCTCACACGCTCACATGCTCACTCACACGCTCGCATGCTCACTCACACGCTCGCATGCTCACTCACACGCTAACATGTTCACTCACTTATGCTCACTCACTCACTCGTTCACGGACACTCACGCTCCTTCATGCTCACACAATCACGCTCACTCACGGTCACTCACTCATGCTCACTCGCTCATTCACTCATGCCCACTCGCTCATTCACTCATGCTCACTCGCTCACTCCCTCATGCTCACTCGCTCACTCACTCATGCTCACTCGCTCACTCCCTCATGCTCACTCACTTGTGCTCACTCGCTCACTCACTCATGCTCACTCGCTCACTCACTCACTCATGCTCACTCGCTCACATACTCATGTTCACTCGCTCACATACTCATGCTCTCTCGCTCACTCGCTCACTCACAAACTCATGCTCACTCGCTCACTCACAAACTCATGCTCACTTGCTCACATACTCATGCTCACTCGCTTACATACTCATGCTCACTCGCTCACATACTCATGCTCACTCGCTCACATACTCATGCTCACTCGCCCACATACTCATGCTCACTCGCTCAGGCTCACCCACTCACTCGCTCAGGCTCACCGACTCACTCAGGCTCACCCACTTACCACTCACTCAGGCTCACCCAATTACCACTCACTCAGGCTCACCCACTTACCACTCACTCACACGCTCGCTTGCTCATTTACTCATTCACACGCTCCTTCGTTCACCCATAAACCCACTCGCTCGCTTACTCACGCTCACTCACTCACTCACTCACTCGCTCCCTCATTCACCCTCACACGCTCCCTCATTCACCCTCACACGCTCCCTCATTCACTCTCACACGCTCCCTCATTCACCCTCACTCACTCACTCACACGCTCCCTCATTCACCCTCACTCACTCACTCACACGCTCCCTCATTCACCCTCACTCACTCACACGCTCCCTCATTCACCCTCACTCACTCACACGCTCTCATTCACCCTCACGGTCCCTCATTCACCCTCACGGTCCCTCATTCACCCTCACGCTCTCATTCACCCTCACGGTCACTCATTCACCCTCACGCTCACTCAGTCACTCGCTCACTCACTCACTCACTCACTCACGCTCAATCACTCACTCACTCACTCACTCACTCACACGCTCCCATATTTACCCTTACGCTCACTCACACGCTCGCTCACTCTCATTCACCCTCTCGCTCACTCACACGCTCACTCACTCACTCACTCACTCACTCACTCACACACTCTCACACTCTTTCATTCATTCACACGCTCACATTCTCTCTCGCTCTCCTCTCGTCTCTCTCTCTTGCTCTCCCTTCTCTCTCTCCCTTCTCTCTCTTCTCTCTCTTCTGTCTTTCTTCTCTCTCGCTCTCCTCTCGTCTCTCTCTCTTGCTCTCCCTTCTCTCTCTCCCTTCTCTCTCTTCTCTCTTTCTTCTCTCTCTCTCTCTCTCCCACTCCCTCCCCCTCCCTCCCTCCCTCCCTCCCTCCCTCCCTCCCTCCCTCCCTCCCTCCCTTCTCTCTCTCACTCCCTCCCTTCTCTCTCTCTCCCTCCCTTCTCTCTCTCTCCCTCCCTTCTCTCTCTTTCTCTCCCTCCCTTCTCTCTCTTTCTCTCCCTCCCTTCTCTCTCTCTATCTCTATCTCCCTCCCTTCTCTCTCTTTCTCTCCCTCCCTTATCTCTCTCTCTCTCTCTCTATCTCCCTCCCTTATCTCTCTCTCTCTCTCTCTCTCTCTCTCTCCCTCCCTCCCTCCCTCCTTCCCTCCTTCCCTCCCTCCCTTATCTCTCCCTCCCTTATATATCTATCTCTCCCTCTCTCCCTCCCTTGTATATATCTCTCTCTCTCCCTCCCTCCCTCCCTCGCTCCCTCCCTCCCTTATCTCTCTCTCTCTCCCTCCCTCCCTCCCTCCCTTATCTCTCTCTCTCTCTCTCTCCCTCCCTCCCTCCCTTATCTCTCTCTCTCTCCCTCCCTCCCTTATCTCTCTCTCTCTCCCTCCCTCCCTTCCTCCCTCTCTCCCTCCCTCCCTTCTCTCTCCCTCCCTCCCTCCCTTATCTCTCTCTCTCTCTCCCTCCCTCCCTCCCTTATCTCTCTCCCTCTCTCTCCCTCCCTCCCTCCCTCCCTCCCTCCCTTATCTCTCTCTCCCTCCCTCCCTCCCTCCCTCCCTTATCTCTCTCTCTCTCTCTCTCTCTCTCCCATATCTCTCTCTCTCCCTCCCTCCCTTATCTCTCTCTCTCTCTCCCCCTCCCTCCCTTATCTCTCTCTCTCCCTCCCTCCCTCCCTTATCTCTCTCTCTCTCTCCCCCTCCCTCCCTTATCTCTCTCTCTCTCCCTCCCTCCCTCCCTTATCTCTCTCTTTCTCTCTCCCTCCCTCCCTCCCTCCCTCCCATTCACCCTCACGCTCACTCACTCACTCACTCACTCACTCACGCTCACTCACTCACTCACTCACGCTCACTCACTCACTCGCTCACTCACTCACTCACTCACTCACTCACTCACTCACACGCTCACTCACTCACTCACACGCTCACTCACTCACTCATACGCTCACTCACTCACTCACACGCTCACTCATTCACCCTTACGCTCACTCACACGCTCCCTCATTCACCCTTACGCTCACTCACACGCTCCCTCATTCACCCTTACGCTCACTCACACGCTCCCTCATTCACCCTTACGCTCACTCATACGCTCCCTCATTCACCCTTACGCTCACTCACACGCTCGCTCACTCGCTCACTCACTCACTCACTCACTCACTCACTCACTCACTCACTCACTCACACACTCACACACTCTTTCATTCATTCACACGCTCACTCTCTCTCCCTCCTCTCGTCTCTCTCTCTCGCTCTCCCTTCTCTCTCTCTTCTCTCTCTCTCTCTCCCTCTCCCTCTCCCACTCCCTCCTCCTCCCTCCCCCACTCCCTCCTCCTCCCTCCCTCCCTCCCTCCCTCCCTCCCTCCCTTCTCCCTCCCTCCCTTCTCTCTCTCCCTCCCTCCCTTCTCTCTCTCTCTCTCTCTCTCTCTCTCTCTCTCTCTCTCTCTCTCTCTCTCCCCCCCCCTCCCTTCTCGCTCTCTCTCCCTCCCTTCTCTCTCTTTCTCTCCCTCCCTTCTCTCTCTTTCTCTCCCTCCCTTCTCTCTTTCTCTCCCTCCCTTATCTCTCTCTCTATCCCCCCCTCCCTTCTCGCTCTCTCTCCCTCCCTTCTCTCTCTTTCTCTCCCTCCCTTCTCTCTCTTTCTCTCCCTCCCTTCTCTCTCTCTCCCTCCCTCTCTCCCTCCCTCCCTTATCTCTCTCTCTCTCTCCCTCTCTCCCTCCCTCCCTCCCTCCCTCCCTCCCTTATCCCTCTCTCCCTCCCTTATCTCTCTCGCTCCCTCCCTCCCTTATCTCTCTATCTCTCCCTCCCTCCCTTCCTTATCTCTCTCTCTCTCCCTCGCTTATCTCTCTCCCTCCTTTCCTCCCTCCCTCCCTCCCTTATCTCTCTATCTCCCTCTCTCCCTCCCTCCCTCCCATATCTCTCTCTCTCCCTCTCTCCCTCCCTCCCTCCCTCCCTCCCTTATCTCTCTCTCTCTCCCCCTCCCTCCCTTATCTCTCTCTCTCTCCCCCTCCCTCCCTTATCTCTCTCTCTCTCTCTCCCCCTCCCTCCCTTATCTCTCTCTCTCTCCCCCTCCCTCCCTTATCTCTCTCTCTCTCTCTCTCTCCCCCTCCCTCCCTTATCTCTCTCTCCCTCCCTCCCTCCCTTATCTCTCTCTCCCTTCCTCCCTCCCTCCCTCCCTTATCTCTCTCTCTCTCCCTCCCTCCCTCCCTTATCTCTCTCTCCCTCCCTCCCTCCCTCCCTTATCTCTCTCTCCCTCCCTCCTTCCCTTATCTCTCTCTCTCCCTCCCTCCCTCCCTTCTCTCTATCTCCCTCCCTCCCTCCCTCCCTTATCTCTCTCTCCCTCCCTCCCTCCCTCCCTTATCTCTCTCTCCCTCCCTCCCTCCTTCCCTTATCTCTCTCTCTCCCTCCCTCCCTCCCTTATCTCTCTCTCTCCCTCCATCCCGCCCTTATCTCTCTCTCTCTCCCTTATCTCTATCTCTCTCCCTCCCTCCCTCCCTCCCTTCTCTCTCTCTTTCTCTCCCTCCCTCCCTCCCTCCCTTATCTCTCTCTTTCTCTCCCTCCCTCCCTTATCTCTCTCTTTCTCTCCCTCCCTCCCTCCCTTATCTCTCTTTCTCTCTCTCCCTCCCTCCCTCCCTCCCTTCTCTCTCTCTCTCCCTCCCTCCCTTATCTCTCTCTCTCTCTCCCTTATCTCTCTCTCCCTCTCCCTCTCCCTCCCTCCCTTATCTCTCTCTCCCTCCCTCCCTCCCTCCCTTCCTCCTCCTCTCGAGGGGTAGTACTTGTAGCAGCCACGTTCCGCAACCTGCAGAACTCAGCTCCGCATACCTCCCAGGTTGGGTCACGCCTTGCCCAACAGCCTCGTCCTCACTCGCGACTCACTGCCGAGACCTGAATGGCTGACACACACCTAGCAAGCACATGCGCATAGAAACCACACACAGAAACTACATATACACATAGAAACACACACACACACACACACACACACACACACACACTCACATCCAAACCACACACACACACACACACACACACACACACACACACACACACACACACACACACACACACACACACACACACACACACACACACACACACATCCAAACCACACACACACATCCAAACTACACACACACATCCAAACTACACACACACATCCAAACTACACACACACACACATCCAAACCACACACACACACACATCCAAACCACACACACACACACACACACACACACACACACACACACACACACACACACACACACACACACACACACACACACACACACACACACACACATCGAAACCACACACACACACACACACATCGAAACCACACACACACACACACACACACACACACACACACACACACACACACACACACACACACACACATCGAAACCACACACACACACACACACACACATCGAAACCACACACACACACACACACACACACACACACACACACACACACACACACACACACACACACACACACACACACACATCCAAACCACACACACACATCCAAACCACACACACACATCCAAACCACACACACACATCCAAACTACACACACACATCCAAACTACACACAATCCAAACTACACACACACATCCAAACTACACACACACACACACACACACATATCCAAACCACACACACACACATCCAAACCACACACACACACACACACACACACACACACACACACACACACACACACACACACACACACACACACACACACACACACACACACATCCAAACCACACACACACACACACACACATATCCCCCCCCCCCACACACATATGCAAACCACACACACACACACACACACACACACACACACACACACACACACACACACACACACACACACACACACACACACACACAAGTCTTTAGTATTCCGTTTACTGCCTCTCTTTCTCTTTCCTCTCTTTCTCTTTCCTCTATACATCCGCAGTCTTCCCCTTTCCTCCTCTCTCCTCTCTTCCTTCCCCTCTTTTTCCTCATTCTTCTCTTTTCCCCTCCTTCCTTTCCGTTCCTCTCTTCCTTCTCCGCTTTCTTTTTCACATTCTTATCTTTCCCCTGCTTCCTTTTCTGTCCCTTTCCTCTCCCCCTCCTCTTCTTCCTTTTCCCTCCTCCTTTTCCCCCTGTTTTTATTCCTTCACATACTTCTCCGCCTCCTCTCCGCTCCTCCCATTCTCTCCTCTACTCTACTCTCCTCTCCTCTACTTCACTTTTCTTTCCTTTCCTCTCTTCTCTTTCCTCCTCTCCTCTCCCCCCCCCCCCCTCTTCTTCCGTCTCCCTCCTTTCTTCTCCCGTCTCCCCTATCCTTATCTCCTCTCCTCTACTTCGATTTTCTCTCCTCCACTTTACTCCCCTCTTCCGTGTCCCTCATTTCTCCCCTCCCCTGCTCTCCCTTTCCTCTCTTCTCTCCTCTTCTCTTTCCTCCTCTCGCCTCCGCTCTTTTCCTCTCCACTCCTCTCTCCTCTCCTCTCCTTTCCTATTTCTCTCCTCCCCACCTCTCACCATTTCCTCATCTTCACTCTCTCACTCCGAGTAACTAGAATAGTCATGAGTGGAAATCTAAATCTTGATGAATCTTGTCTATATTTAGCTTGCTTATTTTAGATATTGGCCACCATCGACACCAGCACATAGCATAATGTTCCTTTGCGCGATTACGTACACAGGTTTCGTAATATTCAATCTCCATGTTAAGACGCAGGAAAACCTCGCCAAGCGTAGACGTAATGGCGGCTCCTACATTGAGCGGGAGTGGTGCAACTTTACTGGGAGGAGTTGCCAGTCATCGCCGGCTCGGGAACCTATCACTGCTGCCACTTCACCAGTGTTGCCCACAGCATATTGTATCTAGAGCTAGAACTCTGGTTCACAGATGGTTATTAAAGTCTGAACAACCGTGTCGGTTGAGTTGGGTTGAATCACACTAGGGGTTGTTTCATCAGGGTAGTTCGAAAACTTCATTTTTCGTCCAGCATCATATGTTTACTGAAAATTATTTTTCTGTCTTTGGCGGAGTGTTACGATGCAAGAAAGATGGTCTCTTTATAATTAGAAAATATTTGGGTGTCTTAAACAAGTAATAAAGCAGGCGAGTGCGTCTAACTAGGAAGTGGAGTTGATCCTTGCCAGAATAGGTGGAGGTCGCCCATCGCTTGAGGGGCTGCCGGGCGGTATACGTTTCAGTACTAGGAAAATGGTGCATCCATTCTCGCCCTCTGCTAATCTTCTCTTGCATGTGTCAAGATTTTCTTATCGGTTGAGATGTATATATTGTATCCGATTCTGTTTCGATTCTCATTTTCATGTACTGTTTTCAAGTACTGCTTTATCTACAGCAGTGATTCCCAACCTTTATACCTTGGAGGAACCCTTGTTCTAGGTTTTCATATTCCAAGGAACTCCTAGAGTACATGTAGTACATGGTATATTGTACATTGTACTAACTGACACGTACGGGTATGTTGGCGTCTGGAAATTGTAACAAGTTGAGTAGGAATTGTGAATTAAATCAGGCATTTGGTAACAGCATATGATTATTTTACCGGTATCGGGTACGTGACCAGCATGCATAGATAGATGTGCATAAATACGTGCATGTAGATATCTACATACATAAACATGCATTTATTTATATATACATATACATATACATTTACACATCCTCATTCACATGCACAACATGTATGCAAGAGCACACACAGACACACACACACACACTCACACACACTCACACACACTCACTCACACTCACACTCACACTCACACTCACACTCACACTCAAAAACACACACACACACACACACACTCAAACACACACACACACACTCAAACACACACACACACTCAAACACACACACACTCAAACACACACACACTCAAATACACACGCACACACACTCACACTCACACTCACACTCAAAAACACACACTCAAACACACACACACACTCAAACACACACGCACACACACTCAAACACACACACTCAAACACACACACTCAAACACACACACGCACACACTCAAACACACACGCACACACTCAAACACACACACACACACTCAAATACACACGCACACACACACTCAAACACACACACACACTCAAACACACACACACACACTCAAACACACACACACACACTCAAACACACACACACACACTCAAACACACACACATACACTCTCTCTCAAACACACACACTCAAACACAAACACACACACACACACTCAACCATACATTCATGCTCATACTCAGTCACTCAGACACACACTCACTCACTCCACTCATTCACTCACCCACTCACTCACTCACTCACTCACCCCACACACACACACACACACACACACACACACACACACACACACACACACACACACACACACACACACACACACACACACATTGTCTCGCTCACTCACTCATGCCCTCGCATCTGAACGTGGATATTTATGTATACAAGCGCGTATATTTCTACATATAGAAAAATATATGTATGTATGTATATGCACATATGTATAAGCTGCTATTTATGTATGTGACAAGAGTCGCGTTAATTTCTGCTTGTCTCAAATATGCGAGCTTGAAGTAGCCCATGCGGATTGGAGTTCCCTGCGCATGGCAACAGTACGGTGGAAGCGGTATGGTGTGAGTGGTTTGGTACGGTGCGAGCTGGTAACGGTACACTCAGGTTTTTGTGATCGTGGCTTCAAGATGGCCATTGTTAAGCGGTCGGCAATAGAGCTGTTGTAGTAATGGTTTCCATTATTTTAAGTCTCGATCATAATAAATGTAAAGGGTTCATGCTATCCAGGGTTACTGTAAGCGTTTAGGTTTAAAATTACAAGAATACGGTAGCCAAGTGGGTTGCGGATGGAGTCTGCGGCGTGGGCCCATTTTCAACGCAGGAGCCTCGCCGGTAAACATTCCAATATGACGGCTAGCCAAGTATACATAGGGTGCATCACGTTTATCCTTCCTTTTCCTCTCCCTCGCTTTCTGTGGGCATTGCCAACTGTATTTTCTTTGATTTGAACCATGAATATTTGCTTGGTCTGTATTTCGTCTATGACGAGAGACCATGAGGGACCAGGAGCGGAGGGACCGGATGCCCATACTCCGCGTTGTCAGCATGTGGTGTAGGCAATGGGCCTTCTCCCCTCCGCATTTTCGAGGTATCAGTCACCAGCTCTTGCCGCTTGAGTTACTTTACAAGACAGACGGATCCTTTGGTCTCATCATCTCTCGTAGAGGATTTGCTGGAGCTTAGCATTTGTCGAAAGTATAGCATAAATGTGAACCGTTTTGGTGAAGACATACAGTTTATACCATTTCTGGCCTAACATGGATGATTGTGCCTCCGTTACAAAATACACAAATCAGATTAACTGCAAAGTGGATGTTTTTGTACCTTTTCCATTTTCCGGAATGGACTCCGGCGTACGAGTCACACGCCTATCAAATAGTAACCTTTGATGTTAACCCATTATCTCTTTTATTAGAATCACCCACCTTATATAAATGCTCTTTCTCTTAACATTGGAAGTTAACAGTCAGTTCACGTAGATATGTGTAAATTGATCGTTTCCTTTTATCACAGTCCACGTGCAGTGTGTTAAATATATTTTTATTTTGTGCTGTTTTGTATTATCATAAACCAGGAAAGTGCTTTTTTCGTTATCCTCCAGTATGAATCCGTAAAGGTGAAGTCAAAGACGATAAAAGATGATGAAATGGCAGCGTTTGCGGGGAGCTCACGTGGAGTAACCGTAACACACAGGAAGCTTAACAAATGTGGAGGCCAGCCGGGAGAAGGTTCCAGCAGCAGCCCTGGCCACGGGCGGTGGGAGTTGTGGCGCGGGATCTTGCCTTGCC
>NC_061821.1:41223466-41228466 GCF_019202785.1 Penaeus chinensis | reverse complement strand
TATTAAATACTGTAAAGCACATGCATTTGCGTTCATGCAATACTATTGACCTGTCTATCTAAAATCTGTGCAAGCTAAGAATCTTTACATCGTTTGTTTTTTGATAGTGAATGCAGACTTAGGATTCAGAGTGCACAGTTTTGAACGATAAAGCTGGTAGTATTGAAGAACTTACGTAAGGTCACGTAAAACAGGAAATTGTTTGTGGTGCGTCAGATGCTGTGTTGGCCTTACAACACGTACAATCACACTCGGGTATTGATTTATTGTTAGGGTCCTTGCCATAATGTAGGCCACATGAAGATGGTCGCACTGGGCAAAAGGGCAAGCATGCACGTTTACTATCGTGGTTAAACATTCAGATGCTGCCGATTGAAAGCGTTACAAAAATAATCCTACAACGGCTTTTTTGCATTCCGAATCGTGAGAATGAAGTATGAAGTAGCCTCTGCGATACATTTAATGAAAAGCTGTGTCGTGATTATTACGGCGCTTCGCTGTTGTGGACATGAGGAAATGCATACACAGGGAAGCATTGCAGCACGCTGTAGAAGCTTGGTGTAAAACCAGGGTCACGTGGTATAGGGGTCCAAGTTCGGGGTTACCGTGTGCCAACACAATTCAGACTTGGCGGCAGCCCCGAGACAGCCAGTGCATGTGGAAACACCGTTTCCTTGTAGGTTGAGCCATTTGAGGCGAGATTGTGCTTTTTATCTCATCTATTTGCACATTATGTAATGTTTAATGTGCTTATACATACATGCGCGCACACACACACACACACACACACATACACACACACACACACACACACACACACACACACACACACACACACACACACACACACACACACACACACACACACACACACACACACACACATACATATACATATACATATACATATACATAAACAACCACCACCACCACCACCACCACACGCGCTCGCACATATGTGTATGTATAAAGAATCTCCAAAGCGTTTGTTATCTTATAAAAGTATGGAAATGCCGTTTTAGATATAAAGGGGCGGCATTTCGTTTATTTTCGTAACATTGGTGCAGTACAGTTAGTTGGAAGATGCGAGAATGATGTTGGCAGCGACAGTACAGTTAGTTGGAAGATGCGAGTATGATGTTGGCAGCGAGTAAGGGTGGTGGTCGCGTCACAGTGGTGCGTCACAGCCGGCTGCTGGTGTGTGGTGGAGGGGAAGAGGGGTAGGCCGAGGGGGGCGGGCGGGCCCTCACCCGTTCACCAACCTCACGCTTGTACTCGACAGTGCGCCGGAGCATTGTATTACCAAGTCATTCGGTAATAAATATAGTAAAAAAAGTTCTTATTTTTATTTTAGCACATGCAATTTGGTATTCTAAAAATTGGCTATTCCAACGGGAATTTTTACATTTCCTTTTTAATTACCAATTTGTCTCTTCCGTCTTTCTCTTACACCTTCCCTTACTCCTTCCTCCTTGTTGAGGCGGGAGTTGAGCAGACTTCACTTGCAGAGCGGCTGGTTGGAGGACGGGTGGATGATGTCGGGGTTGCGCTGGGTGTCGTCATGATCTGCTACGATGTGCACAGCGCGTAGTGACAATCCTTTGTACTCCCCCACCTGAAGTCAAAAGTCTCATCTCCCACTATCAGAACGCCTCTGAATTGAGATTAGATAACGATAATGCAGACTCCTCGCTTAATATGTAGCTTGGCACACCAGGTCTACGTGAACATGAAGTACACTCGCTCATGCACGAATGGTCTTGCATGCGCGCACAGTCACATACACAAGAAGGACACTATTCGCAATCACACGCACATGAACACATGTATTTGCACATACACGCACTTCCCGTATGATAATGTAGGAGATGAGTGAGTGCATGTGGATGAAGGACTACGTGCTGAAGTTCATGTGGGTATCTCTTTCTCTGTCTCATATTTATTTCTTCTTCTTATAATTATCCTTAGCTTTTTTTCATTGGCTTCATTTGAAAACGAAAAAAATGATGTTAAATAAATCACAAGCATTCATTGGATCCTGCTGAATATGGGACTCCAACACAGCGACATGTGAAAGCGGTCATTGACTTAAAGCGAGGAACTTCCGTAACACCTGTAATGTCTACCTTGTGTGGAAAACCCATGAGTATGCTGTGCACGCCAGAACGCTCTAGCCATACAAGTACGAGTACATGATTCGCGGATACACATGCAATTTTCGGATGTATATTATGCATTCATACACACCCATTGTCCTCAAACTAATAATGAAAGTGTGGGATGAAATGAGCTCATTACACAGTCATAGAGAGTTGGTGTGATGATGGAGAGGCCCAGTTGTAGGTCTTACATCCGCCGCACTCTGACAGCAGAAAGGGGTTGGAAGCAGGTTAGTTCCAGCTCGGCCAAGTACGGTGTGCAGCAGGTAAGATGGGCAGGTCACAGCAGGTTCTGAGGCGTGGTGTGGTTGGAAGGAACGTGTTTGAGAGGTTGCAACAGCGGTCTTGTGCTGCCGCCCCCGCAGGCTGGGACGGGCGGCGGTGTGGGTCGCTGCCGCCATTCCATCTGCCTGTTTCCCGCCAGATGTAAGATTATCGAGCCTCGTTATTAGACCATGGCTTTGTCACAGTATTCTGGTCTTTTGGCTTTAACGGATCTGGTGTACATTGTTATGATTGCCATGTGTATTTTATTACAAAAATAAGTAAGGGCGAGTTAAAATAATGCAGAGATTTTCAGCGAACAGCACCTAGACCCGACTGGCTCTCACTATGACGTCACCACTTGAACATGAAGTCATCTCTCGCTCCACCTATGGCAGTAACCGACAGTACGTTACCACGTATAACAAAATCTTTCCCTTCCATGTTGGCCAAGGAGTACGAAAAAGCTTCGTTTGAAAAGAAATTACGGCGGTATTCATAAACAACTGGCGATCTAGGCCATTAAGAGAATGATTCAGAGGTTGATAGGTTGAGAAGTAACTGAGAGAGAAGGATACTATAAAGTTCACAAGAAAGCCTTTGCTCAAGTGCTGTAGTTTCAGTGCCACAATTTTCTATATTTTTATTGTAGACTCAGGGCGACGCTGTAAACTCGGTTATTGTCACGAAGAAAGGCAGAAGAAAGGGCAGGCGGGTGTAGGTGGAGGAACTGGTCGGTGTACCGAGCCTGGGCCAATTTTACCCGGGAATGTGTTATTGTCATCAGAGGGATTTGCTTCAGAATTAGAAAGTCTCACAGTAGGAGGAAGAACCCTGAAACATTGTGTTTTAGTTTGGGGAAATAGGAGTACCGTTTACAATTAGAAGAAAAATGTAAAGTTAATGGTTGCTAAGCAAATTGGCGCCTTTGATGAGATGGTTAATGGCGTGCAGATAAGGTTGGCCAGCGTGATGGAAATGGTCGGGGCGGTGTTGTCCGCGAGGCAGGGTCTAGAGGAGGGTTGTTCCGACCCTGTCATTAGTTAACCCTGACCATTCCCTTGTCCCACTTGCCCCCGACCCTCTCCCCTTCGCGCGCTTTTACCTGGCCAGCCTTCCGTTCCCTCGGGTTCCCTCCCTTCCTTTCTTTCGGTCTCCCCCTCCCCCTTCTTCCCTTTTTCCCCGGTTCTCTTCCTTCAGGGTAATTGAATGTGGTCGGTAGTTCATCCCAAGGTTATTGTAAAATGTCACGAGGTAATATTTTCCCCATGCGAGTCACGAGGGCGAAATAAGGCGCCTCCGTTGCTCAGTTTAGGCGTTATATGGCCATACGAATTATTTTGCGGTGCGCCAATACTAGTGAAATAGCACAGGCAGGCTACACAAATACCAAGGTAATATGTGCTTTCTCTTCACATTTACAAGAGTAAGTCCGCGTTATGAATTCTCCCAAGGCGGCCGGTAGGTGCCATGGAGAGAGACTTGTATTCAAGAAAGGATGAGGAGGCACCTCACGAGCTATAAATACCATGCCGGTGTGTCGGCTCCCTCTCCTGTCGTCGTCACGAAAGAGAGTAATGTCGGCATGCCATGTGACTTCCCCAGTTGTTCACGATTATATATTTTTACATTAATTTGCACGGTTGGCAAAGTGCCAGCGTGTGCAAATGTATCAAAGAAGCAGTATTTTAAGGTCATCCTTATCTTACAAGGAATTTGTATAGCGCTTTTTATTCTTGCGGTCTAAATCTCGCATCTCGCCTGAGGTTTATGCCCTTCCTTTGAAACTCGTCTCTGTAGTGCCATTTTGATATAGTTTTTCATCGATGTACCCTATGAGTTATGACACGAGGCCTGTAGATTTGGTAAATAATGGTAACTAGGCAAGCAGAAAGGAAAGATGATCAATTTAGCTCTTATATTCAGCTTGCTTCTCGTAAAGCGATATATGTGCAAACGTTGAACGCACTTATGCACATATTAGATTTTTTTTGTTCTTGATGGGACTCATTGCCTTTTGCGTGTTCTGGAAGCAAATGTAGGCATGTGTATTCTGAGTGCTCAATAGATTGAGGCCTTGGATGACAGAGGCAGGACGGACTGGGGATTCCCGTGTAGCAAGACCCCGACTGTGAGGCTCGGGGGCGTGCTTCTCGCCACCTCACGTCGCCTTTGCTCTTTGTTTATGCGGAGAATGGCGATGGCTAAAATAGATGCAGAGCTAAGCTTATGTATATGAGTGTCAATTTACTCTTGTTAACGCTCAAAAGCTTGGTAGTCTTGCTTGTGGTATGATGCAAAAGGAATTACCTTAATTACGATGGACGATTCTATTAAACGAGGATAGAAATGCGACATATACTGGGAGCAGCGGTGTTGTCAGCCGTTTCAAAACAATATGCTCTTGATCCCCGTTTTCTTGGTGTGTAGTGACCATATAATAATCTTTTAAATTTCTTTTTTCAGTTATGGCCCCGTGCAGAGTGTTAAGGTGCTGGCGGGGGGCGGAGTGGGCGGCGAGGAAGGGAGTGCAGGTATATGCGCCACCGTGGCCTTCGTGGATATCTGCTCGGCAGC
>NC_061821.1:41210966-41215966 GCF_019202785.1 Penaeus chinensis | reverse complement strand
CAAACGTGTGTATGTATATATACATGTATATGTATATATACATATAAACATACGTATATGTATATATACATATAAACATACATATATGTATATTTACATGTATGTATATATATGTATATTTACATGTATGTATATATATGTGTATTTACATGTATGTATATATATGTATATTTACATGTATGTATATATATATGTATATCCATGTTTGTGTATATACATGTAGATACATGTTTGTGTATATATGTAGATACATGTTTGTGTATATATGTAGATACATGTTTGTGTATATATGTAGATACATGTTTGTGTATATATGTATATACATGTTTATGTATATATGTATATACATGTTTATGTATATATGTATATACATGTTTATGTATATATGTATATACATGTTTATGTATATATGTATATACATGTTTATGTATATATGTATATACATGTTTATGTATATATGTATATACATGTTTATGTATATATGTATATACATGTTTATGTATATATGTATATACATGTTTATGTATATATGTATATACATGTTTATGTATATATGTATATACATGTTTATGTATATATGTATATACATGTTTATGTATATATGTATATACATGTTTATGTATATATGTATATACATGTTTATGTATATATGTATATACATGTTTATGTATATATGTATATACATGTTTATGTATATATGTATATACATGTTTATGTATATATGTATATACATGTTTATGTATATATGTATATACATGTTTATGTATATATGTATATCCATATTTATGTATGTATGTATATATACATGTGTATGTATGTTCATATATATAAATATACACCTACATATACATCCGTATACATACATGTATATACAGTATATATACATATATATATAGGGTATATATACATATATACAGTATATACATGCAAATACATATATTTTATGTAGATACAAATATACATAGACATACAAATATATATATAGATATGTATACATATACATATGTATGCATGCATGTATGCACATACATATATGTATTTATATATGTATATATATGTACACACACACACACACACACACACACACACACACACATATATATATATATATATATATATATATATATATATATATATATGCATATATACACACAAGCAATATTTACTTATATACACATACGTGTGTGTATATGTGCATACGTATATATGAAGTAAATTACATATGTAATGTGTGTGTGTGTGTGTATATATATATATATATATATATATATATATATATATATATATATATATATATATGTGTGTGTGTGTGTGTGTGTATATATATAGATATAGATTTTATGTATATGATATATATTTATATTTACACACACACACACACACACACACACACACACACACACACACACACACACACACACACACACACACACACACACGTACATAGTGTGTATATATGTACATATGTATGTATATATGTATGTATATGGGTATGAGTATATATATGCATATATACTTATGTGTATATATATGGGTATTTATATATATATATATACATATATATGCATATATACTTATGTATATATACATATGTGTATATATATATGCATATATACATATATGCATGCATACACATGTATATATAAATATATGTATATATTTACATATATATATATGTATGCATATATATTATGTATGTATGTATGTTTATGTACACACATTGATGTATATACGTATATATATATGTATATATAATCCATACGTTTATATTGGCCTATTCACCTTTGAATACGCATATATAATCTAATCAGTCAAATCCTTTCCCCTCTTTCTCATCTCCCTCCTTCTTTCCCACCCCTTTTCTTCTTTCCATTCACTGTACTCTTCTTGCCTTTTTTCTCTTTCCACCAGTTTTTCTTTTCTTTTCTTTTTGTCTAATTATACATTGCGTGCCAACTTCTGTTACTATCTGTTTTAGGGTCTGCAGGCTTGATCAGCTCACCCGTTCACGTCGTGCGAGAAGCGAGTCAGGGTAATATGGGGCAAGTCGCTCTGGTCTTTTGAAAGTCTGACCCGAGTGTCTTACGTAAGGAGTATTTCCGCCCAACGTCTGTGACTGGAGAGAGACATTCTCCTTTTCCTTCCTCTTGGCGCTTCACGTTATAAATGATACCTATATGAACTGTGAGAGAACTTGTTTATTGTTGCGATGGCTACATACTGATGAATTTTAAAACCAAGATCGTCGATTAGGATATTATAAAATTCTTGTCAGAAGTTCATGGAAAGGAAAATGCTAGCACGCTGCTATTTATATTCTGATATGTTTCCTTGTCGCCTCCTGCAATACCGCCTTTGAACACTTTCTTCATATCTAGATGAAATGTCTTACAACAACCATGGTTTAATCTGAACATCGGACACCGGCGGACCCCATGAGGGTCATTTTTATGATTATACGATTTCCATCTGCATGAATGGCAACCGAGATATCGGGGCTTTTAGCGTTGCCTGCGTGTTAGTTTGTTTATTTTTTCCTAAGCACCTTTTTTTTTTTTTTTTTAAGTGTTCAATGATTATATGGCGACAGCAATTAGGTTAAAGCGTCTGCTGCTCGATCAGTGTCTGCTCAGTAGGTGTTTCGAGTCACTGCATCAATACTGTTAAGGAGCAAACAAGATAACAGCGTGTTATGTATGCATAGTTCACGTGTATGTTTCTATATGTAATCGTTTGAATAACGGTGATTCCCCTCAGTGGACTAAGGCGCTCTTATCTGAACGACTTATCGTTGACATTATTAATATTTAATGAAGGTTGATAACGTCAACTTTCATTTTATTGATTGTTATTTGTGTATATAGATATTTTACATAACTACTGGTGTTTATCTGTCGTTACATAACAACGGAATCATGTGAAACGGGAGAAACATGCAACCTTTTTTTTTTCACCTGGCACACCTCACAGTTGTCATGGTTGCCATGCATGTGAGTGTCTGTGGCTAAGTTTGCATCGCCACGGTAGATAAGTGCATCATTGTTTGGCGTAGTGTTCTTGTGTTTATGTTGGGACTTCCAGGCTTCCCAATTAAAAGTGACCCTCGATTCTTACGCTGTACCGCTTATCTTTTCACGAAATCTACGCGGCGGTATTGATCCTGCTTGCATTACTGTTGCTTATGCAAGGCGATATTTTAATTCTGTTTGATCATCGGTGATTCGTTTCGTGATATTTGTCATCGTCTTTCATGGCAATTTGATACTGATTTTTCCCGTTTTTTCCCCTCATTGCACTCGGTGTTATAGTTGTAGAGCCGGTTGAACCGAGTTCTACGACAAAAATCTGAACCCTCTTCCTCTTCCTGCTTGTGGTGACTAGCACGTTATACAGTAAGTTGTCTGTCAAGAGGAATCGGTTCCGGGCTACATAATTCCGCTCAGCCCACGTTTGACTTCAGACAAATCAGAAACTGTGGAGGATCTCGTAAATGGAAAGACACAGCAAAATTGCTTGTTTCCATCAATCTTTTCCTGTCATTTAGAAGCTGCATCATTTTGTAGGCCCATGGTCTTGGAGAAGGAGACCAATTAGGATACAGGTATTCTTTTAATGAGTCGCAAAACATGAAGACGGACTGGCGAGGGCGCGGCTCGACATAATTATTCCGTCCTGAAAGAGCTGTGGGCGCTTGGTTTCAAGTGGACTCTAAGCGAATGTCTTATCACACAGCGACGTCTTTCGTATCTCGCTAAGCATAGAAGACTTTTTGTGTCGCGGTGAATTAGCCAATCGGGAAAACAGGATCGACCAACCACTTTTCTTACTCAACTAGAATTATATAGATTATTTGAAGTATCAGCTGCGCTCTTGTAGCTACTTCTTTTACCATGGCATGGCGGGTGGGACATTGCTGGAACTCAAGTGGTATTGTTATGAAGACAGTGGCGGCAGTTACGGGATGTGTTTCCGTGGTCTTGCCAACTAACATTCGGCTTGGCACTTTTTCTTACAACGCATTACGAAATTGGAATACATCCCGTGATGCCTTCACAAATTGTTAGTACACACTGAAATTTGAGGATCTTTTCGTGATTTGGTCATGTGCATGTTTTGAGAACATTCATATCGTGAATATCTTTTAGCGACCTTGCCACTGAAATTAAAGCCAGAAGTAGAGCAAATATTAAAAGTGCAGATAGTCAGACATATCGTGCGTTGATTTTACAGCTTAGTGATTATGCCAATTAGATTGGTGTTTGCTTGAAGTCTGTGCATAACATGCAGGCTCCAGCGCCCCGTTAAGAATTTCAGATTTGACTTTAAATTTAATTGCATAATATCTAAACTAACGCACTTGACAGTGCTCATCGAATGTGCATTTTTAAGGGAATATAAGTGTTAGGAAAGGTTCGTGTTCCCATTTCATTTGAATATTTCGCCCGCTCATCCCGATCCATCAGCCTAAACCGGGACTCTTCGCACTTACAACTCACGCCACGCCCGTCTCCCCGACGCCACACTTCATGGCGTGGAACCATAACCGCTATTATATTCCCATTCCGTAGTCGTGACTCCTTCGCCTCGGCATTCGAGTGTCCGGCATCCTAATTCCCTCGTCCCTGGAGTCCGATTGGCACACATCGCGTCCGTCATGTACCCTGCGTTCCGTACCCGCGGCCTTTGTTTTGGTGCCTGACGTCGTGGTCGCGACGCCACCTCTCCGGCAAGGGTATGAAGCCTCGACTCGCCTGCGCTCTCTCTCGCCCTTCGCCCCCGAGCGCACGTTCTCTCACATCCATATTTAAGCATCCTTCTCCCCCATTCAAGTTTTATTTGGTGTGGGCGGAGGCGGTTAGAAATGCTGGTACGGGAAGGGGTCACGAATGGGGTGTGCGTGCGTCTGGGCGTGTGGGTTTGGGTGTGGGTGTGTGGGCAGGGGTTGGAGACCGTAATAAGTTCAGAAGACAAGACGCTGGGGATGCGGAACGGACGGTGAG
>NC_061821.1:41198466-41203466 GCF_019202785.1 Penaeus chinensis | reverse complement strand
CTGTTAACCTTAATAGGAAGGCAATCCATTAATTCTCAAGTATAGCAGATTATATTTTAGGACAATTCTGGTATTGGTGTTGCGCTTGCTGTTGCAGAACATGTAGCAATGGATATTACTTCGAGGCAGATTATACAAGGATGCACGTCTGTCTTCCAAATGAGCTGTAAAACTAGTTCCTTCAATAAGTCCCTTCTATGCCAGGTGATTATCTCCAGGAATGGGAATGTCACAAATTACCACCGACAGAGAAATGGAAGCCAGGGTCCTTCCATACAGCTGCGTGTTAGGCCATTTTCTTCATCCTAGCCAGGCGCCTTTTCTTTTTCTTTCTCTTTGTGAAATTAGTCACTTCTTTATTTGTATAGTTTTATGTGTTTCTGAGAAATGGTTTTGTTTAATTAAAGTAGTGTTAATATATAGCTGCAGCAACATTATTTTATAGATAAGTTATCAGGAACTGATTTAATTTCATTAAGTAATGTGTCACTCATATCAGATAAGTCATTTCATTCATTATTTCAGGAGAATGTGTGTGCTTTTTCCCTTTCCCTTGCGTCAACAATATTGTGTAAACTCGAGCTTCCTGAAAAGTCTTTGATATCTTGGTATTGGTATTTTCTAAAATATATGTTATACCTTTAATAAGAAGTATAGGGAGTATAAGTAGTACATCACGATTTATAAATATACGACATTAGCGCCATCATCACCAGCTTGTAATCCCGAACGCCGCCGAATATTCAGACCAGCGCAGTGACCAGGCATTTACGAGTACGTGAGAGCGACTCAAGGTTCCAGCACAACCGGCTCTATCGATCAGTGACGACCAGCCCCAACGCTGCAACCTCCAGCCCGCTCTGAATCTCAACACGATCTCCCCGGTGACGTAGCGCCGGGGCCAGCTAACCTCGACCCCACCCGCCGCCCAGGCCAGAATCTTCGGGCCAACAAACCTCTACATTAACTTCCTTTGTGTTGTGGATAGATGTATGTTGAAGATTGCGACAATTCTTACTCGAATAATAATAATAAAAAAAAAAAAAAGTAAAAAAAAATTGAGTGATACTATCATGTCCTCCAGACTCGGTTTCGTAACTCTGCAGTATAACATCTTCATTCAGTTATATGCCTGTTAGAATATATATATATATGTATATATTATATATATATATATATATATTAGTATTGCATTTAATCCCCCCTCATTAGAGGAATTATAGTGAAACTGCCTCAACGGAATTAAGTTCAGTCCCTTAGTGATAGAATGAGTAATCTAGATAGCAATACCACCTGTAATCGTTCGTCAATCGTCCTTTTTGTTGGTCACGCAGACAATTGAACAACTGCTTGCATCATTGCATTAGATTCAAGCGTTAGTGAAGTATTTTTACTGAATTGCAAGGGGCTGTATGCTCCCAAGGAGTCGCTGATTTGATTACAACATACCTTTTAGCACCTTTTATGAAGACGATGATGCTTTATGACATACTTTATTTATTCGTGTTGTCAGTGGATGAATGTAACCATACGTACAGGTTAATGATTTCATAATTGAAAAAAAAGTTGTTCACTGATTCGCGTAAATATGTAAGTACAAGTAATGTCCATGAAAAGTGTTCATTTTGATTTTTGCATGTTTATGTCTTATTGTCTTATTCATTAATACATCAGATGTGTGATCTGAATGCGTGGAATTATTTGAGCAGTGGCTAGCTGTATGACTGGTTCAGGGTTTTTTGTACCGTCATTTTTATTATCTAGAGCTTGTACAGAAGCTGGGTGGATGTCTTTGTTGTTATTTTTATTATTTTTTTTTACAGCATGGAATTAGGTGGCTGTTTTTTGTGATTTTAGATACTACAAGTTGTCAGGACAAATCGAATTCAATTTCTGTGGCCAGGGACCATCATCTCCAGTGCAGTAATTCCCAAACCTCGAGGGACTTTCACTTTGTAAAAACCTTGAAGTGAAATGAATATGACCCATGAAGTCGCGATTGCGTACTTTATACGGCAATGTTGTCAAAGTAACGATAGGAAACAAACGCATGTTTTTTTTGTTTGTTTTTTCATCTCAAATTCGTCACCGTGAAAATGCAAAATCCGGGAATCCCAGAGGACGATCCCTCAGATCATAAGAGGAAGTCGCGTTACGTAGTTGCCTTGGTTATGTGAAGACAGAGCAAGAGGAAATTCTTGGGCATATCCGCTGGAGCAGTCCCTCAAAAGAGGCCCTCGTGCTCGCCAGCTCTGCCTCCTTTTGGGCCGCGAAGGTCAGCGAGAGAGGATGCGACCCCCCCCCCCCCCCCCGGGTATTCAGAATTCTGATGCATATATGCATACATATATATTTATACATATATACAAATACATATATACATATTTATATTTATATATACATAATAATATTATACATATATATATATATACACACACACACACACACACACACACACACACACACACACAGATACACATACGTGCATATATAAATACATATATACATACATACACATACATACGTGCATATATTTACATGTATATACATATGTCTGTATATACATATGTCTGTATATGTACATATACCTTAAATATCCATATCTTCAAATATATTCATATATATCTGTATTTATATATAGATGTATATGTAGATGTATATATATACATCTATACGAAAATACATATACATACACATACACATACATATTATATATGTGGTATACATATTATATAGACGGTATATATATATATTAGATATATATTAGATATATATGCATTATATGTAGATATATGTAATGTATATATATTTTTTATTATATATATGAATTTTTATATATATATGTATATATATATTTATATGAATGTGTGTATATATGTGTGTATATATACATGTGTGTGTATGTTTATATAGATGTGTATGAATATTTATATATGTATGTGTGTATGTATGGTTAAAGGGAATATATACATATAAATGTATATACAAGTTCATATATATGCATATATAAATATGTGTATATATGTTTATATTAGATATGTGTGTATATATATATATATATATATAGATATATATAGATATGTGTATATATACATGTATATAAATAGATATGTGTATATATATACATGTATATAAATAGATATGTGTGTATATATACATGTATATAAATAGATGTGTATATATATACATGTATATAAATAGATGTGTATATATATACATGTATATAAATAGATATGTGTATATATACATGTATATAAATAGATGTGTGTATATATATACATGTATATAAATAGATATGTGTGTATATATATGTATATATAGATATGTGTATATATGTATATATAGACATGTATGTATATATCGATGTGTATGTATGTATGTGTATATATATGTGCATGTATATGTATATATAGATATGTATATATGTATATATATATGCATATATATAGATGTGTATATATATGTATATATAGATGTGTGTATATATATGTATATATAGATGTGTATATATATATGTATATATAGATGTGTATATATATGTATATATATAGATGTGTGTATATATATGTATATATATATATAGATGTGTGTGTATATATGTATATATATAGGTGTGTGTATATATATGTATATATATAGATGTGTCTCTCTCTCTCTCTATATATATAGATGTGTGTGTATCTATATGTATATATAGATGTGTGTGTATCTATATGTATATATATAGATGTGTGTGTATCTATATGTATATATATAGATGTGTGTGTGTGTGTGTGTGTGTATATATGTTTATATATAGATGTGTGTATATATATCTATATATATAGATGTGTATATATATATGTATATACATAGATGTGTGTGTATATATATGTATATATATAGATGTGTGTGTATATATATGTATATATATAGGTATATATATGTATATATATGTATATACATCGGTTTATGTATATATATGTATATATGTGTATATAAATAGATAGATAGGTGTGTGTGTATATTTTTATATATAGATGTATGAATATGTATGTATAGACATGTATATATATATGCATGTGTATATATATATATATATACATATACATATACATACATATATACACACACATATATATATATATGTGTGTGTGTGTATATATGTATGTATATATATGTGTATATATGTATGTGTATATATATGTGTATATGTATGTGTATATATATGTGTATATATGTATGTGTATATATATGTGTATATATGTATGTGTATATATGTATGTATATATATGTGTATATATATATATATATGTGTGTATATATGTGTGTGTGTGTATATGTATTTATATACATGTGTATATATGTATGTATATACATGTGTATATATGTATGTTTATACATGTGTATATATGTATGTATATACATGTGTATATATGTATGTATATATATGAGTATATATGCATGTATGTGTATATATGTATATATAAGCATTTATGTATATTTATGTGTATATAAGCATGTATGTATATGTGTATATATGCATGTATGTATATGTGTGTATATATGTATGTGTATATATATGTACGTATATATATATGTGGATATAATAAATGGCTTTTGATTTTTATAGTCACGTATTAAGAGAAGCTTAAAACCTGGCATTCATTTTTCATTAAGCATTTTGCCTAAAACCTTTCTAGGTGTGGCCTATAAGGTTTTTGTCCATGTAAATCTGTTGTCATTATTTATTCAGGTGAACTAGACAGGAAGACAAAAACATTCAAATTAAGAAGTAAATAAGCTTAGTAATTGAATGAAGTGTTCTGGAGACATAATCTCCATGAGGACGGAGGAATTACCTGGAGTAACTTTACGATTTAAGAAGACCAGGTGAGGACGTGTCGAACTAGGATTATCAAATTGCGTGAAAATCTCCAATAACAATTTTAAATAGGATATTCCAAAGCATCTGGCGTTTCTCAAAATACATGGTAGCTTTGCTTTCCTTTCATTTGAAA
>NC_061821.1:41190966-41193466 GCF_019202785.1 Penaeus chinensis | reverse complement strand
AGCATACGATATAATCTGGTCGAGAGATCAAAGGGCTGGCTCACTCACTGGCGGAGGGACGTACAAGAGCCAGTGTGTGTGTCGTCGAAGAATTCGAAGCGTTCAAGACGGTCATCGTAAAATGTGTGATCTGAAGAGGCACCAGACACGTTATGTAGACTGAGGAATATTTTAACCATTTTGGAAAATTACAAGTTCATGACCAGCTCTTATAACTAAATATCATTCACCAGCAGTAGACTGGCAGTCCAGTTGGATAAAATCACCTTTCTTTTGTAGTGACAGTTAAGTTAGTTCAAATGGATTTTATTAACCCCTTTATGTTTACCTACCACTATCCTGTTATGTTAGGTATTATATTTCAGTAAAGGACATACGTGGGGCGTATGACTGGTTCTAACTGCATTAGCGGAACACTATTCTGATCTGAGAGATGCCAGATATCTACAGTATTTAAGTTATCAACTGCACATTCACATCTCCAATATATTGTAAAGTATGATACGTCTCGAAACGGTAGATATGTATAATATCGCTTGAAATCTTGTTAGTCTGACAGACCCTACATATTTCAAGTAGCTGATGGATGCTTTCGTCTTCGACATTTGTCTTGCTTACCTTGCCGACTAGTTCTGCATTCGATTGGCGTTAGATCTTTAGATATTAATAAAAGTTGCATTTTCTCTCCCTCTTCATCTCGTTTCCTCCCTCCTCCATCCGCCCTTGTATGTATTGTATATCTGAGTATATTGGTGGTAGTTATTAATGGTTCCTTTTCTGGTGGTCGTAGGTTGCGTCCGGCGAGGGAGAGTTTCAGAATAGAGGTGACTCATGTTAAGTCGGGTTTAGTTTATCGGCCAAGGTCATGCGACTTGAACTGTGATAGCGTGACGAAGTTGGTTATTGTCTGAGGTGTAAAATCACCCCGCTCGCTCCCTCCCCCTCCCCCTCCCTCCCTTCCTCCCTTCCTCCCTTCCTCCCTTCCTCCCTCCCTTCCTCCCTTCCTCCCTTCCTCCTTCCTCCCTCCCTCCCTCCCTTCCTCCCTTCCTCCCTTCCTCCCTCCCTCCTCTCCTTACTTCCCTACCTCCCTCCCTCCCTCCCTCCTCTCCTTTCCCTCCGTCCCTCCTCTCCTTTCTCCCTCCTTTCCTTCTTCCCTCCCTCCCTCCCTTCCTTCCTTCCTTCCTTCCTTCCTTCCTTCCTTCCTTCCTTCCTCCTCTCCTTCCTCCTCTCCTTCCTCTTTCTATTGAAATTATAAGTTTATTGCAGTTGGGTTCGTTGATGATATGTGTTTGCTGTCAATATGTATGCAATTTGGGTATGTAACGTAATATTCTTTCGTTGAAAATTGGCTTCATTTTTACAGCGGCGTTGGGCACTTGTATATGTATTGATACTATTTAGAACGCATGTGGCTATAGACCAATAAATTAATTTATATTTACCTGATGTTTGCATTAAAGATTTATATTGTTGACGTAAACAGTACATTTCGCCTTTGCATTTAGAAATACACGTCGATTCCAATATACTAGCCACAGAAACACAATACAGACATCTTATATTCTTGTCTTCATAACAGCAAACGTGTCAAAATGATCTTGTATGTATATATAATAATGTGTTGCTGTATATACCTCATTACAGTTGCCCTAATTATGTAATTCTTATTGTTTACTGTTTCTTTAGTGCTGTTACCGAGAGCACGTACATAACTGCCAAAAAAAATTAGCGCGAGTTTGAGGCTCTAGTATTTCATTAAGATTCTTAGTTTGCTGCCATGATATCCGGTGACAAACAAATGACTACGCTTTATTTTTAAGCAGAAGGATTAGGATGTGGTAGAAAAGACTAAGAAAGCTGGGGTTATGACCTTGATTGTTTATTGCTTTGCTTAACGCACGGCTTAACAATGACCGCTTATGTTTGATGAAAATTAACGATTTTCAGATTGCGAAAGAAATAACTATCAGTTTGAAATGAAATGGAACAAAGGAGGTATAAAAAAAAATCAGTGAAGACTGTGTTGTTGTTCTGCCGACGTGCAGCCACTTTCCAGCCTGTTCCAAAATTAGTTTCGAATATCGTCTCTAGTCAAGGCATCTAAGAGGCTTCAGTCACGCGAGCAGTGTGTCGACTTCATTGACGGAGGTCCACGATGCCAAGCTGTTGGTATATGTACATCCGATTATTAACGGTAATTTATTCAGAAGTGAAAGGCAGAAAAGGTTATACCAATGACAGTTTTATCAAATTTGATGTAATTGAAAATGAATCTTGCCAGATATTCGTGATTGTTTCAGTTATATTATGCTGAGAGTTCGGATAACTGGCAGTAGCATTTGTACGAGCAAATATAATCTCGAACTGAAACCCATTTCATGCGTGGAAATTTCACCTGTGTTGTTCACCTTCGACTGAACCTTGTCGCTTCTGTTGCACCAGGCTGCAGTTCCTTTTGAGCACTACCGTTACTCAAGCTGACAAAACCGTTTTCTTTCCT
>NC_061821.1:41183466-41185966 GCF_019202785.1 Penaeus chinensis | reverse complement strand
CTCTCTCATCTGTCTCTCTCCCTCACTCTCTCTTTCTCTCTCTCTCTCTCTCTCTCTCTCTCTCTCTCTCTCTCTCTCTCTCTCTCTCTCTCTCTCTCTCTCTCTCTCTCAAGGAGTAGCCAGTTGCTAGTCCTATCTGTCTAATCTGTTACCCCTTTCCTTATTTTTCGTATGGTTATTTTTGTGTTGTATGGATGTTGTCTTAATAACATTATGATAACAATAATGTCATTGATATTAATAGTAGAATTGGTATTGATAACATTAGAAAATCTCGAAAATTCAGTAATTAGGGAAATTAGGTCCTTCTAATTGACACCTCGGTGAATAAACCTGTGGAGTCATCTGTGTGTAAACGAAATTCACAAAACAAAACCACAGTGGACAGTCTCTTGAAGCAGTAGGCTACCCCCCCCCCCCTCCCCCCCCCTTCCCCTCACTCACACAATCCTCAGTTTTGAATGAAATTGCGAATACACATTTTTCTACAACTTACAGACACGACAACTTTAAAGCTGTTCATGTCCCCCTTTTAATTTTGGTTTCGAAGGCGAGTGTGGAAGATACCAGCTTCTGTTGTCCTTGCCATATCTTTATTTTCACTCGAAATATTGGCCATGTTTAAACCACGTATAAAACTTGAGTCTTAGTATTTGATAATGAAGCCCGCAACAGCACCTCAGTATTTTTTGCATAAATTTGTTTGCCAAAATACAAATCAGATTAGTAACAAGCAACGTTTCTTATAGATCTTTCGAAAGATTTGATGTCAGATAACCTTAAAGTAGTAGTGCAAGTATGTATCCATACTTGCACTTGACGCTCTGCAACAACTACGATCATTTGCTCTACTGCGCCGTGTGTCGCACCTCTAAGAAAAGGAAAAATCAGACTCGGGAACAAACTTTCAGTGGATGCAATTTATAGGTGAAGTACTTTCTGTACACATTTGAGAATGAATGATAGATTCTTTTCTATCTCAGAAATGTAAATAACTATTGGAACAGTAATAACCTGCATCCCACATTATCATTTGTTTTGTAAACGCATTGTGTTTCTACCAGAGCGGGTCCTAACTTGCATTTAAAACTAATTAGTTTGCACTCGTGCAATAGTAAATGTCACTGGTCTGCGGCTTAACAGCAGTTGCCTTCAGTATTGTAATGTAAATAATAATGATATACATTCAGTCAAACTACATGTAGATGGATATATTTTGTAATGGAAAACTTAAATATAGATAAAAAAAAATGGTGTTGCGTAAGGTGCAGTGTTGGTGTTTAATCTGATTCCCTTCGACATATGCATATATGACATTTTGGTTCTGGTGACCTTCATACCACACTTCTTCATATCATTTTAATCAGGTCAGCGTTTTAATTCTCATCCGGCATATCGCCATTACATGTGCTGGTTCCGTTTGAGCGCTATTGCAGTCAGTTACATAGTAAATGGCAAACCTGAGCTATGAATGTGGTTAGGATTTTTAATATTTTTAATTGCGCTCACCTTCCTTCAAGATTCTAGATTTCAGTGCAAAAAGGGCGATGCAGGGTAGACCCCTTACCGTAACCTCATTGCAGTTCTATTATGATGTACACAGCCGCATCTGTCAGTTATCATGGTAGAGATGTACGAAGTGGCACTGCAACGGCCATGTCATTTACTTATAGAAACAAAAAGTAAATATGACGCTCGACCCTCATCACTTTTCCGAAGAATTAGCCTTCCTGCTACTTTTTTTATTACAACTATTCATTATTATTATTGTTATTGTTATTATTATTGTTATTGTTATTATTATTATTATTATTATTATTATTATTATTAATATTATTATTATTATTATTGTTATGTGTGTATATATATTGTATATTATATATATATATATAATATATATATTATATTATATATATATAATATATATATTATATATATAATATATAATATATAATATATTTACATATAAACACTAGGTTAATTAGTTAATACCTTTAGGGATATAGATGGGATGCAAGTGTGAAAAGGTCATTCGTTTCCTGAAAATTCTGCGCACATGCCCCTCCTGAAGTCTTGTATCTCGTCGAACGCCCGCCAATCTCTGGATGTCTGAATCTGATGAACACCAAGCGGCGAGGAACACACGAACGAGTCCAGGCAAACTGCAAAATAGGATGAAAGGGACTTGGAAATCTTTCTTTCAGGGGTTCTTGTCGCGATATCCTGGGGAAACTACAAATTCCTCATGGCAGTCGGCAGTTTCTCTTTTGTTTTTTGTTTTCGTGTATGCAGAGAATATTGAGGGATGGGCGAGGTAGTGAGAAAACTTTTTTTTTTTTTTTTTTTTTTTTTGGGGGGGGGGAGGGGGGCTTAGTGAAATTAATTACCCTTGTATATCTAAGGAAACGTTCTGAAATATTATATTGTCACGCCAGTCATAGGCGTACTAATGAATATTATCTAGTATTATTAGTAGAGACATTGCATCTTGTGATCCCCG
>NC_061821.1:41173466-41178466 GCF_019202785.1 Penaeus chinensis | reverse complement strand
TTCTTTCTACGTCTCTCCCTCTCCTCATTCTTTCTACGTCTCTCCCTCTCCTCATTCTTTCTACGTCTCTCCCTCTCTCTCTCTAGCTATCAATCGATGTGTCTCTCCCCCTCATACTACTCCTTCCCTCACTTTTTTCCTCCACTCTCTCTCTTCTTTCACCTCTGCCCAGTATTACTATCTCTGCGTTCCTTTGTATATGGTGGCGTTTATTTTGTGAGAATTTATAGAAAACAGACGAAGAAAGTTGGATATTAATACAAGTATTATTATCTCTTGTCAGCGACCTCTGTCAACTACCAATTATTCGGTCAATTACTTTCCAGCGCTCGTTAGTTGCGCCGTCTTACAGGGAGTGCCTTTGTTTACCAGATCGACCAGGTGTTCCCTTTCCTGATCTCCGAACTGGTAATAAATAGGCCCAGGCTGGCGGTTTCCGGGGCCCGAGAATAATCGTGGGAAATATGAATTACGCCTAATCGCTTGGTATGAGCCCCCCCCCCCCCCCCACCCACCCGTCCTACTATAGCAGTGACGTCCCACCTTCCTTTCCAATCTAATAAGTCGATTTGATTAGAATTCTTTCGTATCTCGGGTAATTGGAAGGACAGGGGTCTAGCCTAGTCCGCCCCTCGCATCATCTCTTTATTGGAATACAGATCAGTCGAGGTCATTCGTTATCTCTTATAAAACATACATGTATATATCTTAATGTATGTCTGTATATCCACAAGCATATGTATATATATGCATATGTATTCATGTGTATATATGTGTATATGTATATATGTAAATGTATATGAATCTGTATATCTAAATGTATGTATATGTATGTCTATATGTTAATGTGTATATATATATACATATATATATGTACATGTATATGTATATATATCAATATATATGTAAATATACATATACAAACATGTATATAGATACATATAAATATACATATACATATGTGTATGTTATGTATGTATATGGATATATACATATATCTATGTATGTATTTATGTATATTTGTACATGTATATATACACCTGTGTATGTGTGTATATATAAATATACATTTATACATTATATGTATATGTACATGTATATGTGTATACATACCTATTTATATATGTATATATATGCGTATATGTATATATACGTATATATATGCGTATATGTATATATATGTATATATATATATGCGTATATGTATATATACGTATATATATATGCGTATATGTATATATACGTATATATATATGCTTATATGTATATATACGTATATATATATGCGTGTATGTATATACATGTATATATGCATATATTTATATACATATATATATGCATATATGTATATACATATATATATATGCATATATGTATATACATATATATATATGCATATATGTATATACATATATATATATGCATATATGTATATACGTATATATATGCATATATGCATATACGCGTGTATATATGAGTATGTGTATATATGTGTATATAAGCGTATATGTATATACGTGTATATATGCGTATATGTATAAATATGCATATATATAGATCTACATATGTATGTATATATACACATGTACATATATGTATAGCAACATATATGTATATATAGATTTACATATTTATGTGTATATATACACATGTACATATATGTATAGCAACACATGTATGAATATGTATGCATATAAATATATGTAAGCATGTATATGGATATATGTGTCAGTATATATGTATCTGTGTATGTATTTAACTGTATGTATATTATATATTTGTGTATGTGGATGTAAGCATGCGCATATATATGTGTATATATATGCATATGTATGTGTTAGTATAATATGTATATGTATGTATATATGTATTTATATGTTTATGTGTATATGTATATATATTTATGTGTATATGTATTTATGAATGTATATGTATATATATTCATATTTATATATATCTATGTATGTATGTGTATATACATATATGTATGTATGTATATGTGTATATACATATATGTATGTATGTATATGTGTATATACATATATGTATGTATGTATATGTGTATATACATATATGTATGTATGTATGTATATGTGTATATACATATATGTATGTATGTATGTATATGTGTATATACATATATGTATGTATGTGTATATGTGTATATACATATATGTATGTATGTATATGTATATATATGCATATGTGTATAAATATATATGTATATATAGATATGCATATATTTATGTATATATACATATTTATGCACATATATATGTATACATATATATACAGATATATACATAAATGTATATATTCACGTATTTAAATGTAAATATGTATGTGTATGCATATATATGTGTGTTAGTATATGTATATATATTTATGTGTTTATATATGTATATGTATATACATGTATGTATATATATGTATTTATATATTCATGTGTATATGTGTTTATATATATGTGTGTGTATGTGTATATATGTGTGTATGAAAGTATATGTATATGTATATATATGCATATGTATTTATGAATGTATATGCATATATATGTATGTGTATATATGTATATGTATATAAATATATGTATATATGTATATGTGAATATATGTTAATGTATATATTATGTGTATATCTATATATATGTATATGTATATATATACATGTATGTGTATATGTATATTCATGCATGTGTATATGTATATACTTGCATGTGTATATGTATATACATGCATGTGTATATGTATATACATGCATGTGTATATGTATATACATGTATGTGTATATGTATGTACATGTATGTTTATATGTATATACATGTATGTGTATATGTATGTACATGTAAATATACACGTATGTGTATATGTATATACACGTATGTGTATATGTATATACACATATGTGTATATGTATATTCATGTATGTGTATATGTATATTCATGTATGTGTATATGTATATAAATGTATGTATATGTGTATATACATGTATGTGTATGTGTATATGTGTATGTATGTGTAAATGTATGTATGTGTATATGTATGCATGTGTATGTGTATATGTGTATATGTATGTATGTCTATGTATATATATGTATATATATGTATATGTGTATATGTATATATATGTATATGTATATGTGCAAACGTATATGTATGTATATGTATATAGGTATATATATGTACATATGTGTATATATATATATATATATTTGTGTATATGTATATATGTATGTGTGTATATGTATATATATATTTGTGTATATGTATATATGTGTGTATGTGTATATGTATATACATATATATATGTGCATATATATATGTGCATATATATGTATTTGTATATTTATGTATATTTATATGTTTGCATGTGTATGTCTATATGTGTATATATGATATGCATATAAATGTATATGTATATATATGTATGTATATATGTATATGTATATATATGTATGTATATATGTATATTGATATATATATGCATATAAATGTATATGTATATATGTGTATATGTATATATATGTTTGTATATATGTATATGTATATATATGTTTGTATATATGTATATGTATATATTTTATGTATGTATATATGTATATGTATATATTTTATGTATGTATATGTATTTAAGTGCGTATGTATATGTATGTGTGTGTGTATATGTATGTACATGTATATAAATGCATATGCATATATATATGTATATGTGTTTATATGTATTTATATGTATATAAATGCTTATGTATATATATTTATATGTATTTTTATGTGTATATGTATATGTATATGTATGTATATGTATGTGTATATATATGCATGTGTATTTGTATATATATGTTTATGTATATATATATGCCTATGTTTATATATGTATATGTATATGTATATGTATTTACATGTATATGTGTATGTGTTTATGTATACATATGTACGTTTATATGTATATCTATGTATACGTGTATATATATATATATGTACATGTGTATATATGTACAATTTGTGGCCCTGCACTGAGGAAACTGAAATGCAAATCTAGTTTGCAGTTGTACAATCGAACGATCTTCATGAACCGGAGTGTTTTGTTTAACTTCCATATCCAGAAATCGGAGAAATATCTCCATCTTAAGTCGTAATATTCTTTATTTTATTTAGGTAAGGAAAAGTTGATAAAAATCGTCTTATTTCACATTTTTTAAATTAGTCATCAGAGCAACGTTGTCTCGGGACTTCAAAGTTCTTCATGCTGACATATTACCGTAACCTTTGCCTTGGCCGATGCACGAATGGCTTGCCACTGTCAGTCCCACGAGGTGATGTTTACAAGGATGATGTAGAAGAACAAACCTGATATGGAGGACAGATGATTTGGCCCCTTCGTCGATAGAGAAATGATATTAGCACAATTACTTTATTTTAAAATTCATTCACTGGTTTCCCAGTAGGCTGAGAAGTCAGTCACTTGTAAAACCACGTTTGTGTACGTTTGGTTTCGTATTGTCGGACGGACTTGCATCAATTCATAATGGTTTAGGCTTTTTAGCTATTTTTGGTGATATAGCACGACTTGGTGGCATTAGTTTGAAAACGAAAAATGTTTATTAAAAAAAAAGTGGCATTACGTGAATCGACCGCTATTGACCGATTTGATTTTTTTTTTTTGCTCATGTTTGGTACTGTAAAGAAAGTCGTCAGTACTCTTTAACCAATGCACGCACTTGAAAGACAAGCCTTGAAGATCGTCACAAAACATTGTAATCACCCTTTTCCTCACCAGTACTTGGTGGTGATAGCCATTAATAATACTCGCCAATAAATGATTTTAATCTGATAAGCAGTGCGACGATAAACGACCTTCGAGTGCGGCCGGCCGGTGATTGTGTCCCAGAAAAAGCGTGCGAAGTGTTATCGACGTCACAGTAGGCAATTCGCCGTCGTGAGCCAGAATCAACGGTCTTAATTTTTTTCAGACGGAATTTATTCTACGGACGAGGATAGGA
>NC_061821.1:41163466-41165966 GCF_019202785.1 Penaeus chinensis | reverse complement strand
CCCCCCACCCACCCCCCCCCCACCCCCCCCCACCCCCCCACCCCCCACCCCCCCACCCCCGCCCCCACCCCCACCCCCCCACACCCCCCCCCCCACACCCCCCCCCACCCCCCCCCCCCCCACCCCCCACCCCCCCCACACCCCCCCCACCCCACACCCCCACCCCCCACACCACCCACCCCCCCCACCCCCCCCCCCCACCCACCCCCCCACCCCCCCCCCCCCCCCACACCCCCCACCCCCTCTCTCTCCCCCCCCCCCCTCACCCCCCTCCACTCTCTCTCTCTCACCCCCCTCTCTCCCCTCTCCCCCCCCCTCTCTCTTCTCCCTCCCCCTGCCCCCCCTCTCCTCGGCCCCCCCTCTCTCCTCTCCCCTTTTTCTCTCTCTCCTCTCTCTTCCCTCTCTCTCCCCCCCCCCGCCCTTCTCTGCCCCCCCCTTTTTTTTTCTTCAAACCCCCTCACTCCTTGCCCCCCCCCCCTCTCTTCTCGGGGCCGCCCCCCCCCCTCCCCTCTCTCTCGGGCCCCCCCCCTCCCTTCTCCCCTTTTGGGCCTCCTCCCCCTCCCCCCTACCCCCCTCCCTCCTCCCCTACCCCATCTACTCTCGCTGCCCCCCTCCCCCTCTCCCTCTTCCTTCCCCCCCCCCCTCTCTCTCTCTCTCCTCTCCTAAATCGATCTCTCCTCTCCTCTCCTCCTCTCTCTCCTCTCTCTCTCCTCCTCCCCTCCCCTTCCCCCAAACTCCCCTCTCTCCCCTCTTTCCCCTTTTCAACTACACCCCCTTCTCTCTGTAAAAACCCCCTCTCTCTTCTCCCCCTTCCCCTCTCTCTCTCTCTCCCCCCCCCCTCTCCCTCCTCCCCTCTCCCTCTCTCCCCCCTCCCCAACCCCCTCCCTTTGCCCCCCCCCCCCCCTTTCTCTCTCTCTCTTTCTCTAAAAAGGGGGAGAAAATTAGGACTTTGGTTTTGACTCTTTATTTCTAAGAGAAAAGCAACACAGGGAAATGGCAACACGAAAAAACCCTTGGTAATGGGGAGTCCCAAAGGGTTTCCCGGGGTCAGTTGCGGCCGAATCCCAAAACCCATTTTCCCAGCCGTGGCCAGGGGGCCCCTATCTTGACCGTATTAACGCTGGGGAGGGCTCTCTCTACCGGGGCATACTGGGTTAAAAAACCCGGGCTGCCGTAGGGGGGCCCAAACCCTCGGGCGGGGTTTGGGAAGCCCCTCGAGGACCACTGGGAACACGCGGGCCCCCAGCAGCCGCATGGGGGTCTATACGGCTTAACACCCGTATACTCTCTCTCTGCCCCCCCTCCCCCCCTCTCACCCCCGCCCCCCCCCTTCTCTCTCTCTCTCTCATCTCCCCCCCTCTCTCTCTCTCCTCACTCTCCTCTAAACTCTCCTCTCTCTCTCTACTCTCTCTCCCCGGCCTCCCTCCTCTCCCCCCTCTCTCTCCCCTCCGCCCCCTCTCTCTCCCTCCGTCCCCCTCTCTCTCCCCCGGCCCCTCTCTCTCTCTCTCTGGGGGCCCCTCTCTCTCCGGGCTCTCTCTCTCTCGCTCTCTCCCTCTCCTCTCTTCATCTCCTCTCGTCTCTCTCTCTCTCGCTCCCATCTCTCTCTTTTCTCCTCCTCTAGCCCCCCCTCTCTCTCCTCGCTCTCTCCTCCCCCTCTCTGGGCCCCTCTTTTCTGGGCCCCTCTCCCCCTCTGGGCCCCTCTCTCTCCTCTCTCCTCTCCTGGCCTCTCTCTCTCCTCTCTCTCTCTTCTCTCTCTCTCATCTCATCTCTCTTCTCTCTCCTCTCCCCTCTCTCTCTCTCTCTCGCCCCTCTCCCCCCCTCTGGCTCTCTCGCTCCCGCCTCTCTCCTCGCTCCTTGCCTTCTCTCTTCTCTCTGGGCCCCTCTCTTCTCTCTCTCTGGCCCCCAAACTCTCTCGCTCTTCTCGGGCCTCTCTCCCTCTCTCTCTCGGCCCTCTCCCCTCCTCTCTGGGCCCCTTTTCCCCTCTCTCTCTCTCTCCCCTCCCCTCTCTCTCTCTCTCTGGCCCTCCTCTCTCTCCTTTTCAAAAAACGTCTCTCCTCCTCCTTTCCCCAAACCTCTCTCCTCTCTCATCTCTCTCCTCCTCTCTCTAAACTGGCCCTCTCTCCAATCTCCTCTCTCTCTCCTCTCTCTCTCTCACCCCTCTCCCGCTCCCTTTCCCCTCTCTCTCTTTTCTCTCTCTTTCATCTGCCTCTCTCTCTCTGCCTCTCTCTCTCTGGCCTCTCTCTCTCTGGCCTCTCTCTCCTCTGTCTCTCTCTCTCGTCTCTCTCTCTCAGTCTTCATCCTCTCACTCTCAACTCTCTCTCTCTCTATCTCTCACTCTCATCTCTGGCCTCTCTCTCTCCTCTCCTCATCTCATCCCTCTCACTCTCTCCTCTCCTCTCCTCTCATCTCTCTCTCCATCCATCCTCTCTCCTCTCTCTCTCTCTCTCTCTGGCCTCTCTCCATCTCTCTCCTCTCTCTCTCTCTCTCTCTCTCTCAATCT
>NC_061821.1:41133466-41135966 GCF_019202785.1 Penaeus chinensis | reverse complement strand
CCCATCTCTCTCTCTCTCTTTTTCTCTTTTCCTCTCTTTCTCTCAGAATTCCCCCCCTCTCTCTCTCAGATCTCCCCTCTCTCTCTCTCTCTCTCTCTCTCTCTCTCTCTCTCTCTCTCTCTCTCTCTCTCTCTCTCTCTCTCTCTCACACACTCTCTGTCTCTGTCTCATCTTTTTCTCTTTCTGTCTCACAGATCTCTTTCTCATTCTGTTCACCAGATTTTTTCGGTGATTTTATCTGTAATTGAGGGTTTTTTATTTATTTCCAATAATGTCATGTAGACGTTTGATGGAAGTTAATGTGGATTCAATATCTCATCTTCAGTTAGAAGAGGCAAGTTAATTCAGCTTTGTCCTGTATAGATGTTGCTACATTTCCATTTGAAATGCAGTCAGATGTGAAGCCGTGTTGTGTTGAACTGAGGTCCGTCAGAATGGGTAGTAAGTAGGCTTTGCTAAGACATTCTCTTCACCTATTTCTGAACCTGTTTTGGGTTCACAATGTTTGAGAGTTGACGGATTTCGTTTAAACCTACAGCTCGTCTTTTTTTTATTTTTTTATTTTTTTTTTATATATATATATATCTCCAAGTCCAAAACAGTATGAATTACGAGGGGTGAAGTATTGTAATTTCAGTAGTATTTCAGTCAATATGACATACTTTGTAATAACGTTTTTTCGCCAATTCCAACGCATATCTCAGAGACGGCTTTTATTGTTGTATCCTAAAACGTGTGAAAAACAAAGTTTTCTGCACATTTCAAGGAGTGCCTAACAGTGTAAACCTTTTGTAGCACAGTGCGAAAATGTATACATCACTGCCGTGTAATTAAAGGACTTCCTAGAAAATAAAGAAGTCGATATAATGCTGGTTGTGTAAATCACAGTGTGACCGATAATCTCTGCGGACGCTAAACGCTCGATATCATTGGAACCAAATGTAACAAGCTAAAAGGCATTAGTTTTAAATACGGATTAAGTTCAGAATGTACAGTTAATCTCGTATTGTACAAACATTACAATAACATTATCTAAATACCAATTTCTGAAGACCAGAGAGTGAGTGAGTGAGTGAGTGAGGCGAGTGAGTGAGTGAGTGAGTGAGTGAGTGAGTGAGGTGAGTGAGTGAGTGAGTGAGGCGAGTGAGTGAGTGAGTGAGGCGAGTGAGTGAGTGAGGCGAGTGAGTGAGTGAGGCGAGTGAGTGAGTGAGGCGAGTGAGTGAGTGAGGCGAGTGAGTGAGTGAGTGAGGCGAGTGAGTGAGTGAGTGAGGCGAGTGAGTGAGTGAGTGAGGCGAGTGAGTGAGTGAGTGAGGCGAGTGAGTGAGTGAGTGAGTGAGTGAGGCGAGTGAGTGAGTGAGTGAGGCGAGTGAGTGAGTGAGTGAGGCGAGTGAGTGAGTGAGTGAGGCGAGTAAGTGAGGCGAGTGAGGCGAGTAAGTGAGGCGAGTGAGTGAGTAAGTGAGGCGAGTGAGTGAGTGAGTGAGGCGAGTGAGTGAGTGAGTGAGGCGAGTGAGTGAGTGAGTGAGGCGAGTGAGTGAGTGAGTGAGGCGAGTGAGTGAGTGAGTGAGGCGAGTGAGTGAGTGAGTGAGGCGAGTGAGTGAGTGAGTGAGGCGAGTGAGTGAGTGAGTGAGGCGAGTGAGTGAGTGAGGCGCGTGAGTGAGTGAGTGAGGCGCGTGAGTGAGTGAGTGAGGCGCGTGAGTGAGTGAGTGAGTGAGGCGCGTGAGTGAGTGAGTGAGTGAGGCGCGTGAGTGAGTGAGTGAGGCGCGTGAGTGAGTGAGTGAGTGAGTGAGGCGAGTGAGTGAGTGAGGCGCGTGAGTGAGGCGCGTGAGTGAGTGAGTGAGTGAGGCGCGTGAGTGAGTGAGTGAGGCGCGTGAGTGAGGCCCATGAGTGATTGAGTGAGGCGCGTGAGGGAGTGAGTGAGGCGCGTGAGGGAGTGAGTGAGGCGCGTGAGGGAGTGAGTGAGGCGCGTGAGGGAGTGAGTGAGGCGCGTGAGGGAGTGAGTGAGGCGCGTGAGGGAGTGAGTGAGGCGAATGAGTAAGTGAGGCGAATGAGTGAGTGAGTGAGTGAGGCGAATGAATGAGTGAGTGAGGCGAATGAGTGAGTGAGTGAGTGAGTGAGGCGAGTGAGTGAGTGAGTGAGTGAGGCGAGTGAGTGAGTGAGTGAGTGAGGCGAGTGAGTGAGTGAGTGAGTGAGGCGAGTGAGTTTAGTAGGTTGTGTTGAAGGAGTTTCTTATATTTATCGGTTTAATTTTCTCTTTGTAAATTAATTACAAGTAGTTCTTCGCCAAGGCGTGTATTGCGTTTTCTCTATCACCAGTGTTGCTCAGTAAGATTAGCATATTTTAAGGATGTAGTACATTCATCAAGGAATATTAGTGATGCGTCAGTGAACATGTAGAGATACACCAATGACTGAAGTGTTATTTTAGCGTATTGTAGATATACCTCAAAATAAGCTATTGCTGCAAATTACAATTCTTGTTATGCACTTACATCTGACAACG
>NC_061821.1:41105966-41120966 GCF_019202785.1 Penaeus chinensis | reverse complement strand
TGGGTATGAACGCTCTAGTCATTTTTACGAAGGTAGACGAGATGAAAGTTTTAGGCTATAATGGACCTGGAGTTGGGCCTCCAGGAATGCGTCGTGTTTACCCAAATGATCGTGATCAAGACTTCACTAGTAGAGGTCGGTTACGATTGTATTCAAGGGGGCCCTATAGTAGTGGACGACCAGACCAGGGAGACTATCGTTGGGGAAACACCCAGTATCGGTATCCACACCAGGACCCTTATGTTGAAGAAAAGGTGGTGGTACGGAGAGGGGTTGTACCACCTGCCCCCTCTTCGCCTCCCCTCCAACGCTCTGCTGCTCCTCGGCCCACAAAATTTCCTGCTGGCAGTGGTAAAATGGGCAAGAGGCGACATGCCAGTAGATCTGGTTCAGAATCCCGGTCATCAAGTAAAGCAGCAGTAGTAGCAGAGCACAGCATAGTGCCCCTCTACCTCCCCGCAGTTCACGGGCGCCATCCCCTGGAAAATGACTGCTGCCGGGATTTCAAGCACAGGATGTTAACACTGTTGGGGGACTTGGTTCCCCCAAAAAAAAGACCCTACCCCTCTGTGTTAGAAATTTTTCCCCAATGGTCAAATGGTAAGTTAATTTTGCACTTCTGTTCCCAAGTCACATATTTGATTTTTAAAAATTTTTCCGTAAATACTGCATTTGAATTGTTTATTGGTGAGGGAAGGGGGGTCTTTGGGAAGTGATCATTATCAATATTAAAAATTTTTTTCAGAAAAATTTTTTCGGAAGGATATTCCGACTAAAAAAACAGGGGAAAGGGAATGGCTGTGCGTTTGCGGGGTCTGGGAATGCCCTTTTTGTTGCTGCTTTAAGAAACAGAAGACCGAAAAACTCTTTATGCCTCACGTGAAAAGCTTTTTTTTGGGGTAAGATTTAGGGAAGTTGTAATTTTTTACCACAATCTTTCAAAAATCCTCTAAGTTTTGTGGGAGAATAATGGTGTAAATTTTATTTACAAAAAGTCCCGTTTTGATAGTTTTTTTTTTTTAATACTAATGCCCATTTTTTGAATTTAAAGTTAGAACATTTAGTAAATTCCCAAATCAACAGTAAGCAATTTTTGGGAAGCTTTTTTCTTTTTTCTTAGTTCACTTTTTTTTAATTTTTATTTTCTACTTTTATTCCTAGTTCATAAAACACCATAGAAAATTTTCCCTTGGGAATTATAACCAATTCTTTTTTACAGTATTGCTTTAGCTTTTAAATAGCTCTTTGCTTTTTTTTTTTAAAAAGGGCAAAAAAAAAATTTAAAATTTCAATAACTTCTCAAATTATGTAACTATCCCAATAAAGCTTTTTCCCCATATTATGTAATTTTTGCTTTATCATTTTTATTTTTGCTGAAATTTAATTCGGGAGATATTTGGGGAGAAAAATAAAGAATTCCCCTTTTCAGATTTTTTTTTTCTATATTTAGATAAGAACTGTTTGTTTTGAAACCCAATATTTATTTTCTTTTTATTTTAAAACACCCCTTTTTTTATTTTATTAGCTATAATAAATGGATATTTTTCAATTTTTGCCTAAAAAAATTGTCAGATTCAGAACCTATATATGTCTTAACTCCCTCTTCAGGGGGCACCCATGGGGGTGTTAAAACGGGATGAGAGGAAGTAGAGCAAAGATGAAAAGTTGATGAGTACCCCCAGGGCCAACGAACCTTGTTCTTTGGGAAATCGAAAAAAATTGGCCCATAGAAGATCAAAAGAAACATTTTGAGCTTTTGGTGACATCATGTAAGTATTATTTTTTTCTTTGGGGCCTCAGAAAAATGTATGGTTCCAAAAATGAATTCATTCCAAAAAGGGCTTTTTTTCCCTTTCAACTTTTATAATTTTAGTAAAAAATTCATTATACTATTTGTAGTGTATAATAATGTATAATGATATTGTATAAAAATATTGTTAAAATATTGTATATATATATTGTGTATATAATAAATTTGTAATATTAAATATATATATCAGAATATGTGTATATATAGTACAGAAAATGTATATATAGTATATTAAAGTAATTTTAATTTTATTTTATTGTATATATATGATATATTGTTATATTTGTAATATTGTATATATTTTATATATTTATATAAATTTTTTATAATTATATAATTTTTATATATTGATATATATATGGGATATATATGGAAATATTATATATAATTTTTATTGTATGATATTATTGTATATATATGTAATAATATTGTTGTAAATTTAAAATATATTTTATGATAATTGTATAATTGTATATAATTTTATATATATATTGATATATTTGTAAATATTGATATATAAAGTATATATATGATTTGATATAATTTGTATATAATGTATATATTGGGTTTATTGGGTTTTATTGTATATATTGTATAATTTTTAAAATTGAATAAATGTATATTGTATATATATATTTTATATATAGTATTATTGTTATAATGTAATATTTATAATTGTTATTTATATATTTTTTATTAAAGCAATATTGTTATATATGTATATTGTATATATTGTATATATTAAAGTATATATTGTATAATATGGTATATATTGGGTATATTTGTATATAATTTGTATATATATGTAAATATTTAAAAATATATTGTATTATATGTATATATATTTTATATTATGTATAATTGTATATATTGTATATATTGATTTATTGTATATATTGATATATTGTATATTATTTTATATTTGTATATAATTGTATATTAAATTTTTTATATATTGATATAAATTTGTATATAATATAAAATTGTATATATATGAATAAATTTTATATAATTTTTTATTTTTATATATTAAATATATTTATTAAAAATTTTGTTATATATAATTTTATATATAGTATAATATATTTTAATATATGATATATATTGTATAATATGTATAAATTTTATTTTTTTATATGATTATATGTATATATATATTTTATATAATTTTATTATATTGTATATATTGTATATATATATTTTATATTTAAAGTATATATATATTGTATATATATTATATATATTGTATTATAATGTATATAATATGTAATTTTAAAATATTGTATATATATGTGTATATATATAATTGTTAATATTATTTAAAAGTATATATATATTGTTAAAAAATTTTAAAATATATTTTATATAAATGTATATAATATGTATTTAAAATATTTATATTATTGTATATATATATTGTATATATATTTATAAGTTTTATATTTGTTTTATGTATATATTTTATATATTGTAATATATGTAAATATAATTATATTTAAATTTTTTATTGTATATATAGTAATATATGTTAATTTTATATTGATTATATGTATATATAAAAATAAAATTTTTATATATGTATTTTTATATATATGTATTATATGTATATATAATATTTATATTATGTAATATATATTTGATATATATGTTATATATATTTTTTTAAAATTTTAAAAATATTTTTTTTTTATATTTTTAATATTGTATATATATTTTATATATATTTTTATTTTTGGTTTTATATAATTTTTGTATATATATTGTATAAAATTTTTTATATTTTGTTTTATATATTTGTAAATTATTGTATTTTATATTTTAATATATGTATTTTTATATTGTATTTATATGTATTTATATTATTGTTTATATATGTATTTATATATTGTATATATATGTTTTTATATATTGTATATATTATTATTATATATTGTAGATTTATATTATTTAGATATGTGTTTATATATATTTATTGTATTAATATATATTTATATATATATGTTATATATTGTATACTATTATAATTTAGATATTTATGTATATATATATATTTGTATATATTTTGTGTATATATATTTGTATATATTATATATATTGTATAGATTGTAATATATTATTTTTCATTGTTTATTATATTTATCATATATATTATTTATTTTTGTTATTGAAAAGGAGGAAAACACACTACCGTAGTTGATACTATGGTATAAAAAACACACACGGTAAAACTAGATTTCAATTAAATCTAGTTTTACAGTGTGGGTTTTTTTACCAATAATGTATATTATATTGTATATATATTATATATTATTATATTTATTAATATATATTATATATATTATATATATATTATATTATTTATTATTTATAGATATATATTATATAAATTATATATATATTAAGTAGTAATATATTAGTATTACTTATATATATATATATATAATATATCTATATTTAATATATATATAGATATATATCTATATATATGAATAGAACAACGCGGAAGTTCAGGAAACCCCCGAATATGCTGAAAGGCTCTTCGCATTTATAGCATTCATCAAGGTATCAGGGGCTTCGTCATATTTGTGTTCCCTCTTTTCCTCGTTGTTGTACTATGCAATTTGTTTGACATGTAATTCACGTATATGTTTGTATGTGTATAGATGTATCTGCATTAATAAGTAAATATGTTTGTATAAGTGTATCTAATTATATATCTGTATATGTGTATACATGTATATATCTATATTTCATGTATAACATTATGTGGTTTGTTTATGTTATGTATATATGCCATTGTATGTATATGTTCCAAGTTGGTGTGTGTGTGTGTGTGTGTGTGTGTGTGTGTGTGGCGCGTGTGTGTGTGTGTGTGTGTGTGTGTGCGCGTGTTTGTGTGTGTGTGTGTGTGCGTGTGTGTGCGTTGTGTGCGTGTGTGTGGCGTGTGTGTGGTGGTGCGTGTGTTGTGCCTGTTGTGTGTGTGCGTGTGTGCGCGTATGCGTGCGTGCGTCGCGTGCATTCATTATCACAACAATTTAAGGGCCAGTTTTGAAAGCTGTAATTTGTCGCTTCTCCTGTTGTCCATCCTCCTCTTTCCATTAGGGGATTGCCTAGCAGTACTTATTCATTGATTAGTATTACACATTCAGATGTCAAATCTTTTGGCAGCAAAGTATACAGATTGGTCTCTATATATTCATTGTAATAAGAGGCATTTTTTTTCTCCTACTTCTGTTTCCTTATCAGAGCAAATATCTTTGATCATTTCATTTCAAATCAATGAATTTGATTTATCAAAAATGAATGGACGGACAGCGAGGACATAAGATACACCCTTACACAGGACACACTCACACACCCAACACACACACACAACACACACACAACAACACACACCACACACACACACACAACACAAATCACCCTCCCTCACTCATCACTATCATCATCATCATATCATCACTCATCATCACATCATCACTCCATCACTCACACCCTCACATCACACCCACACACACTCACTCATCATCATCACTCAACTCACTCATCACCCACACCACCCAACACACCAACACACCTCCTACATCTATACACTACCTCAATCACACTCACCTTCATTCACTTCACACTCCATCACACACACATACCATACCCTCACCTAACCTCCCCTCATCAACAGGAACAGAACAGACACAGAAGACACAGACACCCCCCCCCCACCACCACCACAACACACATCCCACCCTCATAACTCCCATACCCTACACTCCATCACACTCACACCCAACACACCCACCACATCACCACACTTCACTTCACTCTCACTCTACTCTCACCTCACACTCAAACTCCCACTCACATCACACCTACACTCCACTCACACACACTCACACTACACTCACACACACTCACATCCCACTCAACTCACACTCACACAGACACCCACATACACAACACACACACACACACACACACACACACCACTCACACACTCACACTCCCACTCCTCTCACTCTATCATCACTCACTCACTCACTCACTCAACATCACTCAACACCTCACACACTCACTCACTCACTACTAATCACTATCACTCACTCATCACTCACACACCCACACACCACACAACAACACACACACTCACTCACACTCTCACTCTCACTCTCACCACTCACCACTCACACTCTCAATCTCACTTCTCACATCACATCACACTCACACTCACATCACACCTCACCTCACCCTCACCTCACCTCACCCTCACCTCACACAGGACACAGACACAGACACACACACACACACACACACCACACACACACACACACACACCACACACACACTTCACACACTCTCACTCAACACTCACTACTCACTCACTCACACCACACTCACATCACCCTCAATCACACACAACCAACACACTCACTCACATTTCACTTCACTCTCATCTCACTTCACTTCACAACTCACACTCACAGTCACATCACACTCACACTCACACACACTCACACACGCACATCTCACACTCACACTAACACTCACCCAGAAACACACACACACACTCACTCACACTTCACTCTCACTCTCACTCTCCTCTCACATCACACTCACACTCACCTCAACATCACACTACACATACTCCCACTACACATCACCTACACTCACACTCACCATACCGACCAACCACACAACACCCACACCAACACACACCACACACACACACACCACACACACACACACACACACTCTCTTCCAAAAACCCCACTCTTACCCACCAACACACCCCCAAAAAAAACCCCACAACACACACACACCAACCCCCCACACACACACACCATTTTCCCCACTCATCACTCATCATAAACCACTCCACACCCCACACTCAAAATCACCATCACCCCACACCCCACAACACACACACCACCACACAAAACCACACTCACCCACATAAACCCTCACCTCACACTCACACTCAAAACCCACCAAAACCACCACACAACACACACACACAACCACACACACACAAAAAATTCACACCAACGGGAAAGAACAGTGTTCGAAACCCAACCCAAACTTTTAAGTAAGTTCAGGGAAGACCCAAAAAAATATTTTCCGTTACAAAAGGGGTCTTTTTGTTGTGATTACCCTTTTTTAAGGGGGTTTTTGCTAAAAATTAAACTTTTTTTTTTGAAAATTTTTATTACTGCTGGGGGGGGTGTGTTCTGACTGGTTTTTGTTTATTATGTGGTTTTTTCCCTTTTTATTTCCCCATTTATGAGGGGAAAAAACAGTATTCTTTTAAAAACCACTAAAAAAATGACCTTAAAGTGACCACTTTTATATTTTGGTTTGTTCGAGTTTTGCCCTATGATTTTTATATCTGTTTAATGTGAATATTTTTTTTTATTTTTTTTCCACCCTTACACTGCCTCTTCACCTTCTATAAGTTTACAGTATTTTAAAAACAAGTTTCCTAAAATGCCCCCATATTAACACTGAGTAACCTCACCCTTTTTATCTTTTCCTAAAGAGCCCCTTTCCCGTATTTGTCTTTCCCAATTTTAAATTTGTATTTACATTGCTCTTTTTAGTGCTTTTTAAATGTTCCGTTATAACCTTGTAGTCTGTGCCCCCCCCCCTTTAAATTTTATTTGTTAATAAACAAAAATTTTTGAAACCGGGGAAAAATTTGTGTTGCCCTCTATAAAATTTTTTTTTTAAAATTTAAAATTCAGTGGGGCCCAATTTTGTTTACATTCAATTCGAATTTTTTGGTTTCACTGTAAATTTGGGATTGTGTGATGCATGTTTTACTTTTTTTCTTTCTTTCTTTATATTTTTCTATTTTTTTATTTTTTTTCTTTTTAATTCTTTGTTAAATTTATGACATTTAACATGTTACATATTTTTTAAACCCCTTGCCAAGGGGCTTTTGGGTTTTGCGTACGTTCCATGCCCCCTGTAATTTTTTTATTTTTTTTTTCCAAAAAATAGGGGGCTACACTTTTTACTAAGTACCCAAAAAGCCCCTTAGAGTACTTTCCTGTTCGGCCCCTTTAACCTTTTCTTTTTAAATTTTGAAACATTTAAAATTATCTTTTTTTTATTATCAATGTTTATAAAATTATAGTTAAAAATATTTTTTTATAAAAAAAATAACCCATCGATATTCATGAACTTTTTTTAAAAAATTTCATTTTTCCCCCCCAATTCAAATTTACAAAAAAGGGCACCAAAAGGGCCAATATTGACCCCCTTTGGGGGCTAGGGAGGCCCGAGACCTTTTTACAAAAAATATAGAAAAATTTAAACACAGCATTTCCCCCCTTTTTTTTTTTTTTTTTTTTAAATTTTCCCCGGGGGGGGATTTTGGGGCAATCCCCTGTTCGTTATGTTCCCAAAATCAATAACAGTGCATTTTTGGAATCCAGGTCACTGTGTCAGAACATTTTAAACTTTTTTAAAAAGGAAACCATTTGTGGGAAAAAGCAAAAAGAGTAGGTATAGGGAAATTTGGGCAGGAAATGAATGTTTTTATTGTTTTTATAAGGGGTTTGAAATCTTTTAGGTAATATAGTGGTTTTTGTTTTTTTGCTTTCATTATTACGAATATTATTTGAGCATTTTTTTTGGGGAACCTCTCAACACAAAATGATTAAATATAATGAGGTTTACTTATTTGCTTTTTTAACTATAAATCTTGCTTTTATGTTTCACTGAAATTCCATTTTGCTCTCTTACATAAAAAAAACAATTAGAAGAAATTTTTTGCAAGCAGAAAAAAAGCATAAAGGGAAAATTGATTCGTGGGGGAAAATTTTCCCCTTATAATCAATGCCGACTTGCATGCTGTTCGTTTGTTATGTCCTGTGGTTTACTTGTTTGATTGTTTTACCCATAGGGGACGAAATTTTTTTGTACAATTACCCAAATACTGCCTTTTTCGCCGGGGTTTTCCCTTTTCTTTTATTTTTCGGGAAAAAAAATTTTTATTTTTTTTATTTTTTGCCATTACTAAGGGTTTTTAACATTACAGTATTATTAAGTTTTTAAAAAAAAAATAACACCATCGAATTCATAGCATAGTTTAAAAAAATATATTTTTCCCCCCCAATTCAAATAAAGGGACGGTTAAAGGCTTATTTAAAAAACTTTTGTGGCTAAACCTAGCAGAGCCATTATGTGGGGAAAAAAATTTCGCCAAAAAAAAAAAAGAAAAAGAGCACAGTTTTTCCCCTTTTTTTTTTCATTTTCCCAGTGCCATTGGGTTTTAAAAAAATGAAGGATGTGGGAAAATTTTCTTGCAAAAAAAATTAATATATATCCACAAAAAAGGGAGTTTTCCCCCTGAAAATTTTAAGCAAAAATTTTAGATGAAAACAAAAGGCTTTTTTTTTTGCAGGGGTTTAAAATTTTCAAAGTATCTGGTTTTCCAAAAATTAAACAATTTTTGGGGGGGGGTCTTTTGGGGGTGGGGGGGGGTTTTTTTGGGTTTTTATAGGATTATTTATGCTATATTGGGGAAAATTGGTTTTATTATTTATATGCATTTATGTATATTAGCCATTATTTTTATTTTTTTTTGCAAAATAAAGTATAATATGGGGATATGTTATATATTGCCCCAAAATATGTTTATATTGGAAAATTTTTATTTTTTGCTATATGTATATATATGCATATTTGTTTAATATGGATATATGTTTGATATTGGGAAAATTTTTATTATTTTTGAAAATATATTTAAAATTTTATATATTGAAAATATGTATATATATGGGGATATTTGTATATATATGCATTTTTTGTTATATATGTATAGTTATTTATGGGATATATTTTATATTATGCATTTTGTAATTTTTAAAGATATATGGGATATATTGGAAATTTTTTATATTATATTGTATTATTTTTCATATTGTTATATTTGGTTTTTAGTTATATATTTTATTAAATTTTTAAAATTGATATATATGCATTATGTTTAATATATGTTTTATATGCTTTTATGTATATATTTAGGGATATTTTTGTTTTTAAATTTAAAAATTTTGGGTTTTTTATATGGCAAAAATTGTATATTTTATATGTTTATATATGAATTATTTATTGTATATATTTTAAGTATTTTATGCATATATGTTTTATTTTGTAATATATGATATTGTATATATATTTTTTATATATGCTATATGTATTATATATGGTTTAAAATGAAAATTTTGTTTTTTTATATGGTTTTATATAGCATATTTTGTATATGTTATATACAAAGTATATTTTGTACTGGGGTTTTTTTTTTTGGGGGATTTATGGGGGTTTAGGGGTAATATGTATTTTTATATGGGGAAAATTTGTATATGTGTAATTTTGTATGTATTTTGGGATATGGGTTTTTTTGTTTGTATATGTTTATATATGTTTTTGGGGGATGTATTATATGTATGTATATGTTTATATTTGTTTTTATTTGTAAAATTTTTTATTTGGTTTTTTATTTTTTTTTTATGTATGTATAGTTTTTATGTATGTTTTGTATTTATATTTTTTATATGTATGGATATGTATATATATGTATTTATTTTGTAGGGATTATGTATATATTGTATATTAAGTATGTATATGTATATTTTTTGTATGTATATGTATATATATGTATTTTAATTTTATGTTTATGGTTTTTATATGTATTTTATTTGTATATATAGGGATTTATATTTATGTTGATGTTTTTTTATGTTTTTGTATTTTTTTTATATATGTTTTATTAAATGTATGTTTAGGATTATATGGGATTATATGTATGTATATGTTTATTTGGGGATTTGTTAATTTTTGTAGGGATATGTAATGTTTTTAAAATGTATGTATAAGATATGTGTTTATAATTGGGTTTTGGATATGTAAAATATATTTGTATATATGTATGTTTTTATTGCTTTATATATTCATTGGGTGTATTTTTTGTTATGGGGGATATATGTGTTTATTGGGTTTTATGGTGTTTTATGTTTTATGTGTGTAAAATGTAGGGGGATTGTTTAATATAGTGTAATATAAAGGTATTGCATTTAAAATGTGGTTTGTGTGTGTGGTGGGGTGGGTGGGGTTTTTTAATTTTGTTTTTAAAATTTAATATGGGGATATAGTGTGGGGGAAATTTTGTGTTTTATATTTGTGGGGTATAAAAGGTGTTGTATAAAATTTTATTTTTTTTTGTATTTATGTGTATGTTTGTTTATATTTATGTTTGTATAGGTTTTTTAATTTATTATACTTATGTGGGGTATTATTTTTGTATAAAAGGGTTTATTTTATTTTATATATGTATATTATGGATGTTTTGTTTATATGTATATATAATGTGTATGTATTGTATTAGGGATAAAATTTGGGGGGAGGTATTGTATATATGTATTATTTTTTGTATGAAAGGGTATATTTGTATTTTTTTATGTGTATTTTTTGTTTTTTTATATATTTTGGGTATGTATTGTATATATGTATCTTATGTTTTGGGTTTTTGGATATATGTTTTTATATATTTGTTTTGTATTGTATATTGTATAATTGTGTTTTTTAATGAAATTATTTATTTTTGGGGTTTTGTTTTGAAAAGGGGATTTGGGGAGGGTTTTATTGTATATGGGGATTTTTTTGTATTTGTTTTTTATTTGGGGTTATTTATGTTTATTTTGTTTTGTTTGTTATGTGTACATATTGGGATTTTTTTTAAAATAGGGGTTTTTTTTTTTTTTTGTTTGTATGTGTATATATAATAAGGTATGGGGTTTTTGGGTTTATTAAATTTTTTGTGTATGTTTTATTTTTATTTGTGTGTATATTTTTTTTTTGGGTTTGGTTTATTTTTAAGGGGTTTGGGATTTTAAATTGGGGGTATTGCTTTATTCATCTTTCTATATAGATGTGTTTTATATGTATATGTGTAGGGTTATATTATTATATAAATTATTATTATATTATATTTTAAAATAAAATATATTTGTATGTTTTTTGTGTGTGGTGGGTTGTGTGTGTGGTGGTGTGTGTGTGTTGTTTGTGTGTTTGTGTGGTGTGTGTGTGTGTGTGTGTGTTTTCTTTATTTTTTTTTTTTTTGTTTCATGACTTTTGTTCATTCATTCCATTGTGTAGTTTTATTTTTTTTAGTGAAAAAGCAGGACATTGGAATGATTTCATTTTTTTTAAAATTTTTACCCTTTAAAGAAAAAATTTATTTTTTTTAAAATTATAAAAACTCTGGCGGCAAGATTTTAAATTAATGTTAAATGTGTGTTTTTACGGAACATATTCCCAAAACACAGCCCTAGAAATACATGATTCTTTTTTGAAATTTTTTTGGTTACTTTGGGGTTTTTTTAAAATTTTCTCAAAAAGCTAAAGTAAGACCCCCCATTTAAAATTTTAAAATTTTAGCTAATATTTACTAGGGTTATTTAATGGATTTTTTTACTCTAATTTTGGGAAAATTTTTAAATTTAAAATTTTCATTTTTTCTTTTGCAGGTTTTCTGAGGCCACCGTGGGTATGAAACCGGTCTAGTATTTTTACGAAGGTTTTTCGAGAGAAAGGGTTTTTCTATAATGGACCCGGGTTGGGCCCCCCAGGAATGCGTCGGGTTTAAACCCAAAAGATGTGATCAAGCTTTATAGTAGAGGTCGGTTGGGGGCGATTTTTATTCAAGGGGGCCCCATTGTAGTGTGACGACCCGAAACCCGGGAGCTTTCGGGTTTGGGGGAAACACCCGTAAACGGTATCCACCAGGAAACCTTTTGTTGAAAAAAAAGGTGGTGGTACGGAAGGGGTTGAAAACCAAGCCCCCTCTTGCCCCCCCCAACGCTTGCTTTTTCGGCCCAAAAAAAAATAATGCTGGCTTTGGGAATATGGGAAGAGGCGACATGCCAGTAAATTGGGTTTTGAATCCGGTCATCATTTTTGAAGCAGCAAATGTAGCAGCACAGGGAGCAGTAAGGGAGCCCCTTTCTACCTTCCCGCAGTTTTACGGGGCGCCATCTCCTTGGGGAGTGACTGCTGCCCGGTTTTTTTTAAAAAAGGAATGTTTAAAAAAAATGTTGGGGGACTTTTGGGTTCCCCCCAAAAAGAAAAGAGACCAAATAGCCATTTGTGTTGAAATTTTTCCCCCATTGGTTTACTGGTTAAATTTATTGGGGCATTTTTGTTCCCCAATTTTTCATATAAATTTTATTTTAAAAAATTTTTCCCCTTTAAAAACTGCTATTGAATTTTATTTTTGGTGAGGAAAGGGGGGTCTTGGAAGTGATCATTATCCCAAAATTAATATTTTTTTTTAGAAACTTCTTTGGGAGGAAATTTTTCCATGACTACAAGAAACTGGGAAAGGGAATGGTGTGCGGGTTTCCTTTGGGCCCCTGGGAAAGACCCCTTTGGGTGTTGTCTGCTTTAAGGGAAACCAGAAGAGGGAAAAGGGAAAAAAACTCTTGTTTTCCTCACGTGAAAAAAAAATTTTTTTTTTTTTTAAAGTTTTAGGTTTAAATTGTAAAATTTAAAAACCAAATTCTTTTAAAAATACCTCTAAAATTTTTTTTTGGTAGAATAGATGGATGTAAAGATATATTTCATAATGGGCCCCCCGTCTTGATGTTTTTTTTCTTAGATAAAGATGGTCCCTTTTTTGATATAATGTTATTTAACATTTAGTAAATTACCCAAAATTTAATCAGTAATGCAATTTTTTGGGGAAAGCTTTGTGGGTTTATTTCTTTAGTTTTCCCTTTTTTTTAATTTTTATTTTTACTTTTTTTCCTGTTCATTCCAAAAAACTCATAGTTTATTTCCTCTTGGAATTATAACCCAATTTTATTTTTACAGTATTGCTTTAGATTTTTAAATGCTCTTTGCTTTTTTTTCTTTTTTTAAAAAAATGCAAAAAAAAACAAATTTAATTTCCAAAAAACATTTCCCCAAAATTTGTGTAAAAAATCCAAGTGAAAAAACATTTTTCCCTAGTTTTTGTAATTTGCTTTATCCCCTTTTTTTGTTGCTGAAACTTAATTCAGGAGGATATTTGTGAGAAAAATCAAGAATTCACTTTTAGATTTTTTTCTCTATATTTTAGGATAGAAAAAATGTTTGCTTTTGTAACCAATATTTTTTCTTTTTATGTAGAAACTGTCCTTTGTTTTACTTTATTGAGCTTATAATAAAATGGATTATTAGCATTATTGCTCTGAATAAATTGTCAGATTCAGAACCTATATATGTCTTAACTTCCCTCTTCAGGTGGCACACATGAGGGTGTTGAACTGGATGAGAGTGAATGTAGAGCATATGATGTAGAAGTTGATTGAGTATCCACCCGAGGGCCACGAACCTTGTTCATTGGAAAATCTAGCAAAAGATGTGACCATAGAAGATCTTAAGAAACATTTTCGTGGCGAGTTTGGTGAAATCAATTGTAAGTATATTTTTAACTTGGCTTCAGAAAAATGTATAGGTTCCAAACATGAATTCTTCTAAGGTTTTTGTTTCCCTGTCAGACTTTGCATTAATTTCGTATATAATTCCTTTTACTTTTTGTATGTGATTTATATATTATGTATTTATGTTATATTGTATATATATATTGTATATATATATTGAATATTTATTTTGTGTATTTATATTTATATATTGTTATTTATATTGTATTTATTTTTATATCTATGTATATATGTGTATTATTGTGTACAGTAATATGTATATATATGTATATTATATATGTATATTGTTTATAATGTATTATTATGGTATATATAAGTATATATTGCATATTTTGTAACTATTGTATATATTGTATATATTGATAGTATAATTTGTATATTATTGTATATATATTGTATATATTGTATTATATATGGTATATTTATCGGTATATATATGTATATATATATTGTATATGTATGTATATATATTGTAAATTAAGTTTTATATATTGTATGTATATATAGTATATATTGTTATGTATTTTTATAATGTATATATTGTATATATATTGTATATATATATTGTATATATATTGTATATATTTTGTATATTATTGTATATATATGTATATTGTATATATATATTATTGTATATATATGTATATATTGTATATATATGTATATATTGTATATATTGTATTATATTGTATATATTGTTTATATATT
>NC_061821.1:41090966-41093466 GCF_019202785.1 Penaeus chinensis | reverse complement strand
ATAACATTCTCAAATTAGTGTAACTATCCCAAGTGAAAGCTATTTCCATAGTTATGTAATTTTGCTTTATCACTTTATTGTTGCTGAAACTTAATTCAGGAGATATTTGTGAGAAAATAAAGAATTCACCTTTTCAGATTTTTTTCTCTATATTTTAGATAAGAAACTGTTTGCTTTTGTAACCAATATTTATTTCTCTTTTATGTTAGGAAACAGTCCTTTGTTTTACTTTATTGAGCTTATAATAAATGGATTATTATCAATTATTGCTCTGAAAAATTGTCAGATTCAGAACCTATATATGTCTTAACTTCCTCTTCAGGTGGCACCACATGAGGGTGTTGAACTGGATGAGAGTGAATGTAGAGCATATGATGTAGAAGTTGATGAGTATCACCCGAGGGCCACACGAACCTTGTTCATTGGAAATCTAGAAAAAGATGTGACCATAGAAGATCTTAAGAAACATTTTGAGCAGTTTGGTGACATCATTGTAAGTATTATTTTTATCTTTGGCCTTCAGAAAAATGTATAGGTTCCAAACATGAATTCATTCCTAAAGGTCTTTGTTTCCCTGTCAGACTTTTCATAATTTCAGTATAAAATTCATTATACTATTTGTATGTGTATATATATATGTATATATGTATATATTGTATATATATATTGTATATATATATTGTATATATATATTGTGTATATATATATATATATTGTATATATATGTATATATATATATATCTATGTATATATGTGTATATATATGTACAGTATATTGTATATATATGTATATATATATGTATATTGTATATATATGTATATATTGTATATATATGTATATATTGTATATATATTGTATATATTGTATATATTGTATATATTGTATATATATTGTATATATTGTATATATATTGTATATATTGTATATATATATGGTATATATATGGTATATATATGTATATATATATTGTATATGTATGTATATATATTGTATATATATGTATATATATATTGTATGTATATATATGTATATATTGTATGTATATATATGTATATATTGTATATATATTGTATATATATATTGTATATATATTGTATATATATTGTATATATATTGTATATATATGTATATTGTATATATATATTGTATATATATGTATATATTGTATATATATGTATATATTGTATATATTGTATATATTGTATATATTTGTATATATATGTATATTGTATATATATATTGTATATATATGTATATATTGTATATATATGTATATATTGTATATATTGTATATATTGTATATATTTGTATATATTGTACATATATTGTATATATATGTATATATTGTATATATTGTATATATATATGTATATATTGTATATATATGGTATATATATGTGTATATATATGTATATATGTATTGTATATATTGTATATATATGTATATATATATATTGTATATATGTGTATATGTATTGTATATATTGTATATATGTGTATATATTGTATATATTGTATATATATGTATATATTGTATATATTGTATATATATTGTATATATTGTATATATATTGTATATATATGTATATGTATTATATATATTGTATATATATGTATATGTATTATATATATTGTATATATATGTATATATATATTGTATATATATGTATATATATATTGTATATATATGTATATATATATTGTATATATATATGTATATATATATATTGTATATATATGTATATATATATTGTATATATATGTATATATATTGTATATATATGTATATATATATTGTATATATATGTATATATATGTATATATATATTGTATATATATGTATATATATATTGTATATATATGTATATATATATATTGTATATATATGTATATATATATTGTATATATATATATATATATATTGTATATATATATGTATATATATATTTATATATATATATATTGTATATATATGTGTATATGTATTATATATATTGTATATATATGTATATATATGTATATATATATTGTATATATATATATATATATTATATATATATATGTATATATATATGTATATATATAGATTGTATTTATATATGTATATATATATATTGCATGTATATATATTGTATATATATGTATATATATATTGTATATATATGTATATATATATATATTGTATATATATGTAAATATATGTATATATATATATATATTGTATATATATGTATATATATGTATATATATATATTGTATATATATGTATATATATATATATATTGTATATATATGTATATATATATATATATTGTATATATATGTATATATATATATTGTATATATATGTATATATATATATTGTATATATATGTATATATATATATTGTATATATATGTATATATATATTGTATATATATGTGTGTATATATATTGTATATATATTGTATATATATTGTATATATATTGTGTATATATATATTGTATATATATTGTAT
>NC_061821.1:41075966-41088466 GCF_019202785.1 Penaeus chinensis | reverse complement strand
TGTGCATCAAATGCAGTCATAGAGATGCGTGGAAGAGTTCTCAATGGCAGAAAAATTCAAATTGACTTTGCTTCAAGAGAGTGCCAGGTTGCTTTTTTTGACCACCTTTCTAAGCAAGGCCACCCACTACCAGCAGAAAGACCATGGGAAAGAAGAGAATTGGACAAGTATGTTGACTTCTTTGAGATTTTTTGGATTTACCCATCTGTGTTTTAAAATAATAACACTGAAATAGACAAATTTGTGTCTGTTAGTGAAATTATGGGGGCATTGCTAAAAAGTAATTATTATTTTTTCTGCAGAGAACCCGGGCGGTATGAGGGAACAGCCAACAGATATAACAGCAGGTATGAACGTGCCAGGAGAGAAAGTGCTGCTTTTCCTGCAAGACCAGCAACCAATAATCGCACTTCCACTTACAACTCCTCCGGTAACAGAAGTAGAGGGAGATATGATAATTATGATGAATTTGCACCAGGGTAAGTTGGTTTGGATACTGGTTGTTCTTACCTTTCTAAATGTAATTTGTACAGACTAATATGTTTGCTGATATTACAAATTACATTTGGTAATACTCTCATTTAGTACAATATTTGACAAAAATAAAATTTCAGGCGAAGCTATGATGAATACAGTCAAGGCAGTGGAGCTTCATATGAAGATTCATATGAGCGAGAGCTTCGCGAGTATGCTGGGAGTCAGCGGTATGGAGATGGGGTTGGCACTGCTGCAACTGCTGCAACTGCTGCAGGCAGCTGTCGCCGTCATAGCTTCAGTCCTGCTCGCCGACGGGATGATCGCTCACCGGGATCACAACGGGCACACTCTAGAGACAGGAGCAGTTTAAGCCCTTCTGCAAGAACTCAGTATGAGGAAAACGAAACTGGAGTTCGCCGTACTGCACGAAGGTCAACCAGTGATCATGACAGTTTTCACAGTCAGTCTCCTCCTGGCTCTCGTGCTGCCTCTCCCCCTCCACCACCACGGCCAGCAAAATCTGTGTCTGGGTCATCTCGTCTAGCCCCTCCTCCTAGATCACCAGGAACTCCAGTTGCTGCTTCACCATCCAGAGAAGTAACCCTCCTAGATGATCGTTCCCTTCCAGCCCCTGGTGACTACAGGCGACGTACCAGTGACCTGAAAGACCTTGTTGTAAGAGTCAGTGATGTAAGGCGACCACCACCAGCCCCCCCAGAATCACCTCATCGCACAGGGTCTCACAGAATACATCGTTCTTCACACACAGAAGATGGAGAAGATGTAGTGAGTAGCAGTAGTGGGGGAGGTGGTGGACCACAAGACCCGAGACTAATGCACAGACGAGGTGCTGATGATCCACCATCATCTGGGGATGAGCGTCCTCCAGACCCTGAACGCCCCCACAAGAAGGCGCGTTACAGTGAGGCTAACTATGAAAAATCTAACAGTGTAAAAAGAATGGCAGACAGCAGTGATGCCATTCCAAATTTCAGGAGGCCTCATGATGCACGAAGGGATGGAAGATTGCTCAGGAGGAGTGGAGACCCATTACCACCACCACCTCGTCATTCTGAAGAAGGGCTTCATGATCCACGCTACCGCAGAGCATCTTTGCCTGACTCTGATGATATACACTGGCGCCGTGATGCCGTTCATGTGTCTTCCTCGTGTGATGCAGCTGCTGATCACAGTGATGCCAGCCCTCCAGGCACGCCTGTTCGTGATGAGAGGGATGACTCCACAGAACCTCCACGTCACACCATGCATCACCATCACCATCACCACAATCATCACCATCACCATCACCGAGAACGGTATCAAAGTGTACCACTGTCTTTACCATTGCCAAGGTTTGCACAACAAGTCCGTGCTCATCTTTCACCGCGTGCAGCATCAACATCACCAAAAGGTGCAAACATGTTGCGTTCACCTCCCTTTAGTGGAGGGAATAATGCAGTTCGAAGTGATGTTCGTGAAGTGGGTGGTGTTGTTCTGGACACTCCGATGTCACCAGGACCAAGAGACAGTCCCTCAGACTCGGAGGAATCTCCACATTCTCCGTGTAGCCCATCTGTAGATCTTGAGCAGAGAATTCGTGCTTTAGATGAAAAATATGAAAAATGGTCTGGGTCTTCAAGGGTTGTGGGTAACAATTTATCAGCACCTGTAAATGAAACTGTAAATGACAGTGGAAATAGTTCAGGTGGTAGTGTTGGGAAAAATGCAAGATTGCCACGTATACTTGATCTTGATGAGTTGCGGTCACAGCCGTCCGATATTGTGAAGTCCCTGCTCTCAAAGAGATCAGTCTTTGATGAGGACAGCAAGCGGTTGGAAAATGTTGGTGATAAATATGAACCCAAACCCTTCACTGCAACCCCACGCACCAGTAGGGTTGGAAGTCTGTTACCAAGCCCACCTGTTGTGAGTGTGCAGGTTCCTCGCCTGCCTACCACCCCACCAGCAGTGCCCTCTGCAACACCTATAAGTAGCCTGCCAGGTGTCAGACTTTCCAGTCAACAATCTCAACAACCTCTTACTTCAAGTCCTTCTCAAGTTCCTAGGGTGTGTGTTTCTGTGCCGCAGGTCAGTAAATCTCAGGGATTGTCACCGTTGCATAGACCTGCGGTTTCTCAGGCAGTAAGACCACCTGCCTCAAGCCCTGGCTTTAGCCCCGGTGTCAGCCCTGGAGTAAGTCCTGCCCATCCACCGCACTTATCTCCGGTTACGCCTGTAAGTCCTGCACCACCCCTCACCACCACCTCTTCCATTGCCACCACCACAAGTACTACCTCAGCTGCCACTCCTCTTAGACGTACGTCTGTACCACCACGCACAGTGCGTTTAGAGTTACCAGTCAGCACAGGCAATGAAGGTGAGGAGTTAGGGGATGGCAGTTCAAGTGGAGTAGTTACTGTTGTTGCTGATACTCGTGTTACAGGTGTAGTGTCAGTCACACAGACAGTCTCCTGCAGCAAGTCTGTATTAACAACTACTACCAGCCTCTTACAACCGGTGCCCAGTGCTGTTTCACGGTCACTTTCAGGAGATTCTGCTCCTTACAATGTACCTGAGAGGAGTGGCAGTCATGCACTCCCACTGTTAGTAAAGGAAGAGCCTTGTGTGGAAGAGACTGTGGATCCTATTATACAGAGAATTAAGAGTGGAGAACCCAGATTAGATGAAGCTAAAGCCAAAGATTGTACTAGGGAAGATAGTGATAATATGGACACTATTGAATCGCTTGCAACAGATCAGGTTAAAGCACAGGTACCTAACTTTAAAACAGAGTCTGTGAAGGTAGAGACAGTGAAGACTGAAACAGTGAAGTTAGAACCGTTAAAATCTGAGACTATAAAGTTGGAACCTATCAAGGTTGAAAATGTGAAGGTGGAGGTGATAAAGGGTGAGCCAGTGAATAAGGACGTAACTAATAACCACAAACGAAGACATAGCAGTGTTGATGCAGAAACTCGAAATAAGTTAGACTGCAAAGGTGTTGAGCCCGATGCTAAACGTGTCAAGTATGAAGGTGAGGATGAAAAAGTCTTACGTGAGAAAATCACCAAAGATAGGAGAGATTCTCGGGATGCAAGGGATGGCAAAAAGAGTGAAAGGGAAAAGAGAAACAGAAGTGGTAGAAGGGAAGAAGTGAGGGAAGGGCATGATGAAAAGTTGAACAATCGCACATTTGATGGGCCAGAAACCAAACAAAAGAGAAAGACTCATGAAAATAGATCAGAGGAAAGAAAAGAGGAAAGCCACAAGAAGGAAGAAAAGAAGGACAGGCGGAAAGAAAAGTATGAAGAAAGACCTCCAGAAAAAATATCACGGGAAAAGTTTCATGACATCAAGGTGGATGCAAGGACTTCTGAAAAGGTCAGTGATAGGAGAACTGATGAAAGAAAAGAAGAAAGAAGGGATGAGAAGAAGGAGGAAAAGAAAGAGGAAAAACGTGAAGAGAAGAAAGAAGAAAAATATGATGAGAAGAAAGAAGAGAGAAAAGAAGATAAGAAGGAAGAAAGGAAAGAAAATATCCGAGAGGAAAGAATCAAGAGTGAAGGTGGAAAAGGAAGACATGGTGAAGACAAGAAAGTTGAAACAAGGGACCAGAAACATAAAGAAAGAAAGGAAAAATCAAAGGACAAAGAGCGTCTTAAAAGTTCCACATTCTCCAGGCATGATAAGGAGGTGGACAGGGAAAGAACTAAAGATAAAGAGAGAGACAAAGAAAAAGAACGTGAAAAAGAAAAGGTGACTGAGAAAGACAAAGACAAGAATGTGGACAGAGAGAGGGAAAAAACTGTTGAGAGAGAAAGAGAAAAGATCATGGAAAAGGAAAGAGACAGAGTCTCTGAGAAGGAAAGAGAAAAGGCATTAGAAAAGGAGAGGGAAAAAGCATTAGAAAAAGAGAAAGAGAAGATGGCTGAAAAGGAAAGAGAAAGAGCTCTGGAAAAAGAAAGAGAAAAGGCTGTGGAAAAGGAGAAAGAGAGAGCCTTAGAAAAGGAGAGAGAAAGAGCTCTTGAGAAAGAGAGGGAAAAGGCTTTGGAGAAGGAAAGAGAGAAGGAGAGAGAAAGAGAAAGAGAAAAAGCAGCAGAAAGGGAAAGAGAGAAGGCTTTAGAAAGGGAGAGAGAAAAGGCATTAGAAAGAGAGCGGGAGAAAGCCTTGGAAAGAGAACGGGAAAAGGCTCTTGAAAGAGAGAGAGAAAAGGCCTTAGAAAGAGAGAGAGAAAGAGAGAAGATCTTGGAAAAGGAGCGAGAAAAAGAGAGAGAGAAGACCATAGAAAGAGAAAGGGAAAAAGCCTTAGAAAAGGAGAGAGAAAGAAATCTGGAAAAAGAGAGGGAAAAGGCTCTAGAGAAGGAGAGAGAAAAGATGTTAGAAAAAGAAAAAGCTCTTGAAAAAGAAAAGGAAAAATCAGCAGAAAAGGACAGAGAAAAAGTGTTGGAGAAAGAGCGGGAAAGGGAGAAGGACAGAGACAAAGTTAGATTGAATGATCGTTCACGAGAGCGGGAGAAGGAACGCAGTGGACGCATGAATCACAGGGATACCAATGAAAGAATCGAGAACAAGCGTGATGGGCGGCACAATAGTGAACATCGTCACATAGACAAAAGAAAAGATTTGAGACATGAAACCTCAAGCAGACACCACCACAGAGCATATGATGCTTCAGAGACCATTGACATGAAACATAAGCCCCGTAAGTCCCGGCCTCTGGACACTGATGAGGAAGAAGTTACAGAATCAAACAAACTGGCTTCTGCTCACTATTCTAGTAGTGATGACACAACAGTAACTAATCATGATGTTGTTTTACCACAAATGGATGAATCAGTTCATCGTTTGGATAAGTCAGAGTCCAGAGGAGAGCTTGATGAGAGGAGGTCACGTGACAACCGAAGAAGAAAGCATGACTCAGGCAAAAGTGACAAGAGTGACGGAGAAACAAAATTAAAGGTGTTGTCGAGCCGCAACAAAACTGTTCCATCACAACCTTCAAAGATCAAAGTTCGTACAGATTCCGTTGAACCAGATATGCAAATTAGTGACATAGCAACCTCAGAAGATGAAGTAACAAGGCATAAAGGTGAAAATATGTCCAGACGAAATAGTACAAGTAGTAAACTTCCCCAACAGCAAATAAGACCAGGAGTTACATCTGGTATGAAAAACAAGCATAATGTAAAACCAAAATCCATATTTGACCCAGAGAGTGATACTGCAGACAGCCTGACTGGTTCAGGTGGTGAGGTGGAAGAGGGAGAAGAGGTTCCTAAAAAGCATTCAATATTTGACATTCCTGCTGATGATGGTATGTTTGACATGTACGACAAGGTTAAAGCAAGGCGGCTTAAGGTCCAGCAGAAGCAAGAGGAAGATCGAAGACAACAAGAAATTAAACAGTTGCAGATGCAGAAGTACCGACAACATCAGCGTGCAAGGAAGGAGAAGAAGGCAGTACATCCAATGCATTCAGACATATCAGACTCTGAGGAGGAGGAGGAGGAGGAAGAGAATGTGCGTGGCCAGAAACGTGTACATAATCAACACACAAGTTCTGATGATGATCCATTTCGTAAGCGACGTCCTACACAGTTATCCACTGATGAAACAGATGATGATATTTGCCTTCGTCAAGATAAGAAAAAGATCGCAGCAGTGCTCAGTAACAAAAAGGAACAGAAACATAAAGTTAAGAATATGATAGTCTCAGATGTCACAACAGATGAAGAAGTTGTTGTTAATATGCCCAGGTTTCCATCTGGAAGACCAAATAGAATTTCAGACAATACTGAACCTTCTGATGCAATCCGAAGTCGTGGTGATCATATTTATACAGATTCTGATACAGAAGGTGAAGTGACACCTAGAATACCTAGTAAGCCACTAAGGGAGATAGAATCAGATAGTGAAGTTTCAGATGTTCCATCTCATGCAAAACCACCAAAGCCGTCAGCAAGAGTGAAAGCTCGCGACAAAGAGAGAAAGGTTGGCCGGAACAGGGAAAAGACAAAGCCTTGTGTGAGCAAGGAACTCATAAGCACATCAGAAGACAGTGATGGTGCAGTACCATCAGAAGATTCAAGGCCTGTCAGACCAAAAGCAAAGGCAGATCCAGTTGAAATAAGGCCAGAAAAACCCATGACTCAACCACAGCGAGAACGGAAACGAACAGGTGACACTGGTATTGTAAGGGAAAAGGTCCCCTCAAAAAAGGATGAAAGAATGGAAGCCATCTTTGGTCTCATATCAGATGACTCTGACCCAACACCCCCAACACCAAGACCAAGACCTGCTTCAGCTACAGCAAGGCGAAAAGGATCTGCTTCTTCAGGTGCCTCCACTGCTCCTCCATCACTATCTCCAGCACCAACCAGACTATCTGTGTGTGAAGTATATGACACTGATTCTGATGATACTCAAATGTCACATGTTTCAAATCTTGCAAAACCTGGGCATGTCTCCACTAAATCAATTCAACAGGACAGTTCATGGATAGAGCAGAAAACTGAGAATAAGATTGAGACTAAATTGAAATCAGAGTACAGAAATGAGGAAAGAAGAAGTGTGAAGAAAGATCGATCCAAGCGAGACTCTCTTCCTCCTCCAGAGATGGTTAGACCTGTCTCCGATTCTGGCAAAGGTAGCAGCAGTAGCAGCACAAGTACCAGCAATACTATGAGTACTAATAGTAGTGCAAATAGTAGCAGCTCTACAGAGGAAGTTGCTCAGTCTGAGCTTCTCCTAATCACAGAAGTGATTAAAGAGGAAAATGAATCTCATGATTCAGAAGCCAGTGCTCCTGTTGATGTGTTCCGGTTTACTGATGAAGATGCAGGTGAAAGAGATACCAGAAAGGACAAGAAAAAGAAGAAGAAGCACCGAGAAAAAGAGGGCAGCCGTGGAAGGCGTCACCATCGACATACAAGTGAGGAACAATATGCTGGAGATCAGCAAAGTGATCGTCATAACATTGAACATTCATCCATGTTGTTGATTGACACAGCATCTCCGCAGAGTCCTCATAGTGCATCATCATCAAGCATGCTAAGCCCTAAGGAGAAATTACCTCGACCACCACAGACTCCCACCATGCCACATAGCCCAAGAGTTGTTGCACCACCATCTGGGTCAGTTTGTAACTCAACTCATCCACCACATAGTCCTCCCGATGCTATCTCTATGAAAAGTCCATCCACACGAACTCTGTCATGTGACTCACAAGATTCTGTTGGCTCACGTGACAGTAAAGAATTATTAGAAGTTAAGGACAGCAGAAGCCCTCATCCTCTATCTACCCTTCCTCCAGATGCAGCAGAATCTGCTGTGCAGAGTCTTGCATCTCATGTCCCTCCATCATCTCCTGCAGGACATGAACCCATATTTGAAGATATTACAGAAGCCTCTAATCTTAGTGCTCCTGAAAATTCTGTAGATGTCACTGCTGGAAATAATGGAAATGGCAGTGCTAAAGCTTCAAGAGCAGTTATTTCTCAGGAGGAAACTTTGAATGCTGTTGCTGGACTTCTTGCTTGTTATGATGACTACAGTGAAGATGCCAGTGTACAGCCCACTGATGAGGAAACATTGATGCCACCAGATGCTTCTGTGGCTGCAGAAGATGCATTTGAAGAAGCGCAGAAAGCAGCACAGATGTTACAGTGTGAAATGCCGGGAGAAAGAGATGAAGCATGGCCCCAGCAGACTCCTCATAGTACACCTACAACATCAACAAAAGTTTCTGGGGAAAGTGAAACTCAGCCAGTACCAACACAAGAAGAGGAAGAGGAGGAGGAACCAGATAATGTTGAGTCAAGATTTCCTCAAGCACCCCCTGACAGTCCAGCATCAATGCAGTCAGAACCAGAACTGCAAATTGATGAAGACCAACCAGATCCAGTGGATGATATGGAAGGTCCACCTGCCCCTCCAGAACAGAAAGAATCATGTCCATCAGGCCATGGAACTGCCTGGACAGAATCAGTGGAAAAGACTAGTAAACCACAGGAAACATCTACTAAATTGGTAACTGATGGAGATGATCACAAAGAATCTGCACTCAAACAGGAAGAAAAAGAGATACAAGAAAGAAAGGAAGAAATTAAAAATCCCACGCAGGCCAGTGATGAGAAGGTTAAGTTCATATTTGATGAAGAAAAAGGTGACTTACCTCATGAGACAGTAACTGAATCAAATCAATCACAAGCTATAGTTGAAGATGGTCCCAAAACACCAGAATCCATAAAATCGCCAGCAACACTCAAGGAGTGTCTTGATTCAACTAGTGAAATGGCTGAAACCCTTCAAAAATCCTCAGATGTGTCATTAAATCCTCTTACAACTTCAGCAAATTCAGAATCAGTTCAGTCCAAGTCAAAGAGACCAAAGAGTCCTGAGAGTGTGCAGCCTAATACTGAAACGGACAAATTAGATGTCTGTACTTCAAAAACAGTCCAGCCTGATATGATTACTCCAGCAAGTACCATTCCATCAACCTTGGTACTACACTCTTCAACTGTACCAAGTACTTTGCAAAGCATCTCAACTGTAGCACCAACCTCTGCTACAGCTACTACCCCTTCATCTGTGGCTGTACCAACAACATTACATTCTCCAGTTTCCTCAGGTCCTATGCAACCATTGGCATCAAGAACTACTACAGTATCTAGCCCCTCATCAGTTGCTACAACAACAACAACTGATTCTAAACCTAGACCAGCTTGTACAATAGTGCCCACTACAATTGTACCTTCTACAGTTGTTTCTCTAAGCTCTGCTTCAAGTACCTCTACAACATCAACAGTAGTGTCTTCAAAAATATCGCCTACCATTCCTACTACAGCTACAAGTACTGTTTCCACAGCTGTCTTTACTCAGTCATTGCAAAAACCTGTAGGACCAATTCCTACTACAGCATTAATATCAAGTACTACTGTGGCTCCAGTATCCACAAATACAACAACAAATGCAGTAATTGGTCCACTTCCTGTGAAAACAACAGTTGCAGTACCAACAAACATAATTGCACCAAATCCTGTGAAGGTTCCTTCTTCAGAAACCATCTCCAGTCTAGAAACTTTGCCAAAACCAACACCGGCAGGTTCATCAATCCCATTGGTTGCATCTGTTCATATTGCTAAAACAAGATCCAGAGTTCCTCAGGAACCTGCTTTTGTTCCGGAGCAACCTTTAGTATTAGTCTCCACTGCAACATCTAATTCAGACCCAGTTTCATCTGTAGGATCAACATCAGTGCCCACTTCAACAACTTTGTCAAGTACTTCACTGTACTCTAGTCCATCTGCAGGCTCCACACCTACATCATTGCCTTCTGTAGCACCAGTAATGAAAACACTGATATCTGCTAAAACAATTCCAACAACAAGTACATTAACTCTGGCACCAATATCCACTGTATCCTTGTCAGTGCCGGAACCATCAACTCTGATAAAAGCTGTTTCTGAGTCTTTTTCAACTGCAACATCAGCACCCACTTATTCAGATGCTTTACCATCTCCAGCAACTACTACATCTTTATCCTCTTCTGATTCCAATACACTAATGACCACTGCGAGTACTTGTAGTTCACCAAGTGTTCTGTCAACTACAACAGCAACCATGTTCTCTACAGTATTGTCTCCAACTGCACCATCTGTCATCTCAACTGCACCTAATTTAAGTTTGTTACCTAGTCCACAAACAATTAGCTCATCCCAACCAAGTACTTCAAGTACAAAGACCAGTACTCTTCCTTCTCCTACTTCTGTACCTGTGCCCATATCAGGACCTGTTCCTACTTCTGTTCCTATTCCTGCTGCTGAACCAAGAACTGCAACAGAACCAATAGAGATCATAGATACAAAGCTGGACATAGATAAAACTATCAAGGAGGAAAATTCTTCTGGGACATGGAAGACTTTGTCTATAATGCATAATGATTCTTCATCCCTAAAATCTACTGTCCTTTCTGAAAATAATGTTGATGCAGAATGTAAACCTGATATTAAGAATCTAAATGTTAAAATAGAACCAGTAATGACAGGTGGTGATCTTTCACACAAACTCAAGCAAAGACCAGAAGTAATTTCTGCAGTTGATAGAATAGCAACAGCAGAAGCAGTCAAAATTGAAACAGGGAAGAATAATCCAGTGGCAGTTGAACATGTTTTAGCAAATCTTCAGACCATTGTCAGTGAAACAGCTACACAACCTGACATAGAAAATGCTTCCCAGCCAGATAAAGAAGAAGCCTCTTTGCCACAGCAACCAGTCCTTATTTCACAGTCATCCTCCACTAAGGACTCTGGCTCTACACATCAGCAACCACAGGATGACTTGGCTAAGTTGGAGCAAGTTTGTTCAGAGATTCAAAATCAAGCTGAAGATCAAAGCCTTGATCAAAAGCCCAGTTCTGATGAATTGGCTGAAAATAGTTCTAAAGTACAAGAACGTAATACTGCTGCTATCCGAGGCAGAGGAAGAGGTCGGGGCAGAAGAGGTGGAAGAAGAATGGCAGATGTACAAGAGGAAGATGGTTCTGGCAATGCCACACCAGCAACGCGCTCTAGTGGAGTAACACGAGGCAAGGGCCGAGGTCGAGGTCGACAGGCACGTACTAGTGAGAGTCAGCAAGATACAGTTGTGGTTGATTTGGCAACAAATGGTACAACTACAGATAATGCTTTACCTGAACCCAGACGTAGCAGTCGTATGAAACGTGCTCGAAGGCATCCTGATATGGTAGATCATGAGGAAACAAGTGGACGTAAACGTCGTGGCCGTGGAGGGCGAGCTGCACAGGTGGAAGACAGCCGTCCAATGCCAGCACCAACAGCATCAGATGTTTATGACTTTCATGAATCAGAAGATGAGGACATTAATTTGGGTCTCACCAAAGCTAAAGTTAAGAAGGATGCCACAAAACCAGCTGCTGGGAGGAGTCCAGCTAAAGCTGAGCAGGATGATGTTCGACCAGTGGATAGTGATGAAAATCGTTCCTCTTTACCAGTAGTACCCTTAACCAGAAAATCAAAGAGATTGCGTGTGAAAGCTGCAGAAGATGAACCACTGACTGTTGACATAAATGAAGAAGGAAGTAACAGCAATAATAGTCAACCTGTAATTGTATTAGAAAGCTCTGCACCAATACAGACACCATTGACAACAGTAAATACATTGTCAATAGCCACAGCTCCCATTCCCCTCACTCCTACAACACCATCTCGAAGTCGTAGCCGTTCAAAGGCAAGAGAAGGGGAACCAGAAGATGACCCTTCAGTGAGAAAAAGTCCCCGTGGCCATAACCGAGGCTTTGATCCTCAAATTGAAGTTGAGAAGGGTGTCTTGGGTACTTCACAGCCAACAACTTTAGTCGTCACTGGTGTAACTACCACCATATCAAGCCCTGTTCCAGCACCCAGCACAGCGTCAGTTGTACCACCCACTATAGAGGAATGCAAGTCAGAAGCAGAGTTAGTCGACCCAGTAACTGGAGTTGTAACACGAGTAAAAGTTTGTGAAGAAGGTCAGTATGTGACAGACACAGGAGATAGTGGCGTGCCACCAGTTGCCCATATCCTTCCTACAGTAAATGTTGATCATCATACTAAACCACAGATATCAACATCAGTAATTTGTTCTAGTAATAGCACCAGTGTGAGTGTTGTGAATACCAGTGCACATCTTCTGGCATCAACACTTCCAGCAGCTCATGCCAACATAGGGAGTCGTCCAGGTGTTACAATGACTGTTGTGAGTAGTGGTAACATTGGAACTCCACCTGTTGCAACTGGTGGCCATCCAGGAGATGTTAGTGTTGAGTTAGTTACTCGTCCTCGTGCTCCTCTCCAGGTGCCTGCTCAGGGGGCCATTGTGTCTCCTGCTCTAGGAGGATCTGTACCAAATGTTATTTCCACAAAGTGTCCTACTATAACACCATCCCAGGGACCACCAGTTAGCACTACAATGCCAGCAATTGTCAACTTAGGTAGTGCTCCAAGACCTACAGTAACTACGCCAGC